>NC_092227.1:89534860-89834860 GCF_036320965.1 Panulirus ornatus
CCATTGTAATGATGCTGACAAGAAAGTCAATACGATATTAGGATTTATTAAGAGAAACTTGACGTACAAAAGCAAGGACGTGATATTGCCACAATACATGAGTCTTGTGAGATCATCATCATAACTCAAATATCCAGTGCAGTTCTGGGTGCCCCACTTCAGCAAGGATATTCTTCAAGTGGAAGTAGCGCAGCGAAGAACAACTAAATTGATTCCTTGCTTACGTAACAAATGAGGGACGGCCACAACTCAACTTGTGCTCCCAAAGCAAGAAGCGTCTCTCAGGTAAATTAATAGAATGTTTTAAATACATAATTACAGTAGTGCCAACATTAACGACGAGAGGAAATGAACTACAACTTAGAGGTCACCGATTTAATCTGGACTGTAGGAATTACGTCTTTATTATCGATATTATTGACGCTTGGAATAAGCTCCCAGATAATGTTGTTCTGAGCAACAATCTTGATATCTTCATAAATAAGTTTGATCATCACTTGTCACTCTTGGGTAATGACTTATTCATCATAACACAGTGGTATATCATACTTCCTTCTTCATCCACTCATCTCTTCCTGGCCACGCTGGGATAACGTATTAACACTGAACAACCCACGTGACCTGCCTTACAGGAGAAAGAAAGATTTATTGGATCATTTTCCCACATCAGGAGTAATATAGACATGATAAGTCGAGAGGCTGAAGCTCAAGTTTATCCTTAGTATTATCTTGATAACAACAAGTGAAGGGATGCATAACGTTGGTGATATGATACATGTTCACTCTAACATATGACTTCCATATAATAATTTCCTGGAGGCATATTAATCCTGCAAGGTATTTTTTCTACCAGCTTACCGTCCGGGACCAGCTTGGCCAGAGGTGCTCGTGGTCAGCCCCGTATGTGTGTGTGGCCGTCCAGGGCAATTCCTGGCGTTAACCTGTACACCAGGAGGGTACCACCTCTGGCCATGATGGCCCAACCCAAGGGTCGCACCCTTGTGCTTAAAGATTGTGCTTAAGGGTCGTATTGTCGGGCTTAAGGGTCGTATTGTCGGGCTTAAGGGGTTAAAATTTTCATTCTTTTCTGAGAAATAAAACATTTGGCCTGGCCGGATGGCCGCCCAGGTTGGCCAGCACTACACCAGACATTAGGTTCTCCGCCAGCCAGACAAACACAGATGTTTACATAGATGTTTGTTTACTAACACGTGAGACGAAACTGAGGCAGAGAACTACCAGAGGTAGATATGACCTGACGCCTGCGTAATGGTGGGGCAACTGAAAGTTGTGTGTCAGGTTGAGGAGAACAGAGAATATTACCCCAACACAACACAGAGACGAGCCATGTATCGTCCTTCTTATGTGCCAACATACAGGGACTGGGATCACACAGAACACATAGAATACTATTTATAAGTTGTGCGATAAACGAGGAAAGTGTGGTGTTTGCTGCCTTCACTGGAACACACACACACACACACACACACACACACACACACACACACACACACACACACACATACACACAAGACCATGTGGATAGTGAGGTGTGGATCCCAGGTTACAACGTGTACAGATGCGACAGGACTCAAAGATATGTGGGGGAGTTGGACTGTATATTGTAGTTACATTTACAACTCGGGAACTGCTCACATGATGAAGTACAATGAGTCGTGGTCAAGGTTGACACCACCTGCAGACCACCTGATGATCGATCACCTTCAAGAATTTACGGAACAAATATGAAACATGGAATCATGACTTCCTCGTAGACCCAGTACCTAATCTACCTGTGTTAGCAGACTTGAGCCTACCTCACATTAGATGAAGTCAGGCAGGAGACAACATCGTCGTGGAAAATCCTGCTGACAGCAGCACAGACGAACAGCCACAGAAACAAGAATTATTTAGTGTGAACAGTTGTCCCTCAGTCGACCTGACCTGACCTGACCTGACCTGACCAGCCAGAGAAAGTAACATTCAGGACTTAATTTTCACAGATAATGTAAACCGGTTGTATGTTATGACCATGTTAAACACCCAATACTCTGATCACAGGTTGTGATCACAACCTGTGATCACAACCTGATGAAATAAAAAACAAGTTTGGATGCTAAACCATCCAGACAGAACACACTTGACAGCGGAGGTGGTTTCAGTCATTTTAGTTTGATGATAAACTGATAAATGGAGAGACTGTGATTAGCGAGATATGTGCAGGAGAGTGGGAAACCTACTGAGTAGCACAACAATGGAGAAATGTGTACATGTATGACCACTACATCATTGCCAACCTGCAGCAGACATGCACCAGTGAGATGTGGTGCGCAGTGGGTCCAGAGCAGAGCGACAAGACGAACCCTCAACAGGAGGCGGGAAAGAATTGCAGAACTTGTCAACAAGTAACAGTTGACCCCAGCCGGGGACGTGAACCTGTCACACGAACAACGATCAGACGTTTTATAACCTCACGAGACCAAGGACAGCCATTATAACCTCACGAGACCAAGGACAGCCATTATAACCTCACGAGACCTAGGACAGCCATTATAACCTCACGAGACCTAGGACAGCCGTTATAACCTCACGAGACCTAGGACAGCCATTATAACCTCACGAGACCTAGGACAGCCGTTATAACCTCACGAGACCTAGGACAGCCATTATAACCTCACGAGACCTAGGACAGCCGTTATAACCTCACGAGACCTAGGACAGCCATTATAATCTCACGAGACCTAGGACAGCCATTATAACCTCACGAGACCAAGGACAGCCATTATAACCTCACGAGACCTAGGACAGCCATTATAACCTCACGAGACCTAGGACAGTCATTATAACCTCACGAGACCTAGGACAGCCGTTATAACCTCACGAGACCTAGGACAGCCATTATAACCTCACGAGACCTAGGACAGCCATTATAACCTCACGAGACCTAGGACAGCCATTATAACCTCACGAGACCTAGGACAGCCATTATAACCTCACGAGACCAAGGACAGCCATTATAACCTCACGAGACCTAGGACAGCCATTATAACCTCACGAGACCTAGGACAGCCATTATAACCTCACGAGACCTAGGACAGCCATTATAACCTCACGAGACCTAGGACAGCCGTTATAACCTCACGAGACCTAGGACAGCTGTTAGTGGTGGTGGGGGGGGGGGGGGACTTTTATTCCTATAGAAATCGTAAATCGAAAACCACCAACTTCATTGTTCTTCTTGGAACAAAACCAGTGTACAATGTACACCACGTACACTGTACACCACGTACACACAGATCACTCTCACGAGATGGACGAGTCTACTAATTCAGAGGTTTTCAGTGAGGCAAAACCAACATTAAAGATGAATGACCCAAAAGAGTTCTTTCTAGCATGTAATGCCCCAAGTGTACGTACACACAGCAGATATCACTTAAGTATACGATTTCGAGAACCCAGGCACTCAGCCCTAGGCCCGGACTCATGGAACTCAGTCTTCATAAAGACATGCAAGACACCTCCAGCACGTGCACTAAATATCCTCTGCAGAAAACATCTAGATTCTGGCATCATTCCCCACAGTCTGAAACTGACCCACATACATCGACCCACTCCACCACTAAGATAGAAGCAAATTAATCCCAAACAAAATTATCGACCAACATCATCATCATCATCGAACATCATTAAAATCTTGGTAACAGTTCTGAGAGGCCAACTGACTGGATTATGCAAGTGAACAATGTACATAACTCGGGACAACGTAATTACAAGTACGGGTTTGTTTTGCACCATTGTTGTTCTGGTTGTACTTGTTTTGCAGTAGTTGTGTTGCTGTTACATTGTATGAAGCTCTGGTCGTGTTTGTGTTGCAGGTCGCTAATGATGATGTTTGGTCTGGCTTTGTGCCTGAACGACCACATAGCCTAACCCCTGGGACGAGTGACCATCATCATTAACCCTTGCTGACGACCCGGGGTTTTGATGACCTGACCTTTGACCTAATCGTTAAAGAAGGTGATGAGTGGTATTAGGGCCTGGGAGAGCCTTGTATTGTGCCTTGTGGAGAAGCAGGAAACACGCCCCATCTCCTAGTATTTCATGGGCCGGAACAGCCATTAGCGAAGGTCCCCTGGCGGCCTGAACTGCCGCTTCCCAGTGGTGGACACCAGTACTGTACAGGTCGTGATGCCTCCCAGTGGTGGACACCAGTACTGTACAGGTCGTGATGCCTGTTTATTGAAAGGTGTCTGGAAGCCACAGTTACCACACGCAATATTGATGATAAAAGAAAGAAGGTTTGGTGGTGATAATGGTCGAGGGACGACCAGTTATGATGATGCTTGATCTGGTCGAGTCCAGCCAGGAGGCACAGAGTCTGGTGAAGAAAGTTGGAAGGAAGGTGGAGGAATTGAAGGGAGGGAAGTAGTGATGTGATGCGGGAGTTCATATCAAGTGAAAGGGGAGAGGAAAGCATTAAAGAAGGGAGGGAAGTAGTGATGTGATGCGGGAGTTCATATGAAGTGAGGAAAGCATTAAAGAAAAAAAATCGGGAAGCAAAAAAAGAAAAAACGGACGGCAGTGTAGGCGGGAGGACTTAGCAGGTGCAACAGGGAAGCCAGGAGTGAGTGTCGGGAGAGGTTAACGTCAGAGGTAATGTAATGTTGACCAATGTTGATGGATCTGTAGTACTGGGACAGCTGGAGTCCAAGGATCGTATGAGGGAGGCTGCACGTGATGCTGCTGCAGTGGTGCAAACAAAGCTTGATTAAAAGATAGTGTGTCAGGTGTTCTGGCCAGAGGGACGCATGGTAGTGAGGAGGAAAAGAGTAGGTAAAGGAGGAGGAGGATTGGCCATCATGACTAGATATAACCTAAAATTTCAGGAAACAATGGAGGATGGGCCACTTTGGAGATACATAATGGAAAGAGTAACTTCAGGGAAGAAGTGCATTGTGAGGTTATTATGTATTCCTCCAAAGAATTATTCTGATCCAGAACAAAAATACAGTGATACCAAGGAACAAGTATATGAAACAATGAAACACTCAGTTCTTAGTTTTGGTAAATTACTGATAATGGAAGATATCGATTATAAAGAGCCAGACTGGGGAAAATTGGGATATTCATGGTGATAGGGAGTCATGAAGACATGTTAGAATGTATATAGGAAAATGTCTTTTACCCACCTGGATGAGAGGGACGTATACACCATCATTACTAGATCTTATCTTCACGCATACCAACATTAATATGAAGAATATTGTATACGATACATTAATTGTAAAAGTGATCAAGTAATGCTCAAGTTTATTTGATAAATAAGAATGTTAAAACAGGAGGTAAAACAACATGAAGAAAAAATAAGTCGTGGAACCAACACAGACCTCAACAATTTCTTTGTTAACTTTGATAGGGAAAAGTCGCCTGGAACGGGAGAACCTCTGGCCTTCGATATAGAGGGAATTGTATGAAAGAGGAAAGAACGGTTTAACATAGAATGTTAAAAAAAGGACCATCAAGATGTGCAGTTGTTGAAATATAGACATCTAGCCAGCCACCATTTGCAAGGTAGAAGAGAACAAAGAACAACTATAGCAGGATAAGAAACGAGTAACAATGAAGCTTGAGTAGAATATTGTGGACAAGGCAGAGGAATATTCAAAACTCTGCCATAGATTCCCCAGGAGTCATTTGTCAGTTATAAAGCAGCTAGTTAGGATAAAGGATTCACAGGGCACAGTTGTAGAGGATGATGTAAGGATATGTGAGGAACTGAATGACAAGTTTACATTGTTTTCACAGAGGGAGACACTATAGCCCCAACACCAGCATGATGGAGTGGGTAGGGAGGAGGTTTTAGAAAAAATAAGATTTAGAATAGACATTAACAGAATATGTTGACATGGCGGACAATTCTAAATCCGTCAGTCATCAACTGAATACCAAAAGGTCTTAACCCACACAAGGCTCAGAGTTTTGATGATATTTCACCATCTGTGCTGAAGTTGTGTGAAGATACGCTTGAAATGCTGTTCCAGCTGTTACTGGAGAGAGGCAGGGTGCTCGGGGAGTGGAGGAGGACGAACGTCATGCATACAGATAAGAAAGGAGACCAAGAAGAGGCGCTGAACTACAGCCACGTGTGACTAACGGTTGTGCTCTGTAAGGTACTGAAAAAGTTAGTTAGAAAGCAGATGGATGACTCTCTGCTAAGGAGAACTTACGTAATTAAGAGACAACACTTGGGAAAAGGTCATGTGTGACGATTTTTTTTTTTTTTCACGAGAGTGAGCTTTGTCTTAGACCAGACGGAAGTCTAGATAGACTGTTTATACCTAAGCTGCCAGAAACCATTTGACAACATATCGCTTGGGAGGCTAAGAAGCTGGATCGCCAGGCAGGATGATGTGGAGGCTGCAACAGATGCATTATCTTACTGGAAGTCATCGTGGGACGCAAGTCAGAGGAGCCTTATCGAAATGGGTCGAGGTGACCAGCCGAGTGCCGCAGGGTTCTGCTCTGCGACCATTACTCTTTTTAGTGTATTAGATTATTAGCTTGAAGATACGGAATCCTACCTGGATATGTTCCCTGATGATTCATAGGTCATGAGGGAAGTGAAACGCGAGGAGGACTACATCAGCTTACAAGAAGACCTAAACAGACACCAAAGTTGGTCTGATACATGATTGTTAAAGTTCAAACCGAATACATATTAAGTAACAAGGATTGTTTACTGCGAAGGAAGGCCCTAGTCATATAGCTGTAAAAAAGCTGCTGGAATATGCATGAAAGACTTAGGGTCAATATGGTTCCTTTCCTATTGCCAGAAACCCACCTTAGGAGAATAGTTGAGAAGATAAATTGTCTGCTGACGAATATTAGAAATGAATCTGAGTTTATGGTTATGGAAGTATTTAGCAAAATTTTCGCCTCCGCCTTAAGGCCAAAACTAGAATATACTTTTCAGGTTTGATAATTGAATATACATAAGGACATACAGCAAATAGAAAAAGTCGAGAGGAGGGCAATAAATATGATAGAATTAAGAGAGCTGAGTTACAGGAAAAGGCTAAAGGCCTTGAATTTTATATTTGTCTAAATGGATGAGAAAAGAGTTAGAGGTGACGATCACAGTCTTTTAAGTCTTTTGAAATGCATCGATAACGAGCGCAGTGAAGTTCTACGAGAGATATAGGGATAAAGCAACCAGAGGACAATATGAAATTAAGGTAGAAACTTCTTAGAAATGACGTAAAGAAATAATTTTATAGTATAAGAGTGGCGTATAACTGGAACAGAATGACAGACGACATAATTAATGCAGACATACAGAGTTGTATGATGGTAAGGCAGGTTCGAGAGATGGAGCCACACGAGTGTAGAGCTCTCTATCTCCGTTCAAACACAAATAGCTAATTAAACTGTAGGTTTCATAGAGCCTCGACAGTTTCATGATATGAAGACCCACTGCCTAAAGAGAACTAAGACCTGTGGATCTCACCTTTATTTACTTTACCGTTCCTATCAGCACGGTCCTCAACTTTTGTCAGAAGAAATGTCTCATCCTGTGGTTCGCAGCCGTTCTCAGTGAGTCTAGTCAGGCCTTACGCTCCTGAGGGGCCGTTTCCACCTTCCAGTTCCTTCCTTACCTGTGGCATCCTACAGGGTACGAAGGTGAGACCTGAGTGCTTGTTCATCTCTAGAAAGAGGTAGGATCTGAACTCTTGTGTCCCCAGCCGGCACTTCAACTCGGATGTTGGCAGTGAAGTAAGAACGGCTGGAAATACTGTTTAGAAAATATGGGAAACGTCTTTGTTAAGTTCCAGGACCAAAGCTGGAATTTTTGTCTAGTTATGAACCAGGTTAAGTTGAACCTTTCATGAGGGGCATAACTTAGGTAAAATCCAAACATTCAATGCTTCATGTACAGGAAACTAACGTATGGCGTATACAGGTTGACGTATTTGTATAGAACTCGGGTTCAACCTGTTTTTGGTGACGTAACAAACAAAATCCGGTTATGGGTTTTAAATCTTCATTTCCTTAGATTTAAGTCATGGAGGCTAAGAAACAACTGCATAACGCATGGAATTTGATGCGTAGCGGTCACATCAAATGCATCTTCACTGAGACTTAAGACGAGGGCGTAGCGGGACAGAGTGATCCCTGAGTACGTATGTACCGTGTTATGCAGGCGATACCACTGTCCTTTTCTAAGTATTTCTCACATACATTCTTCAAAGCAAACACCTGATCCACACATCCTCTACCACTTCTGAAACCACACTGCTCTTCCCCAATCTGATGCTCTGTACATGCCTTCACCCTCTCAGTCAATACCCTCCCATATAATTTACCAGGAATACTCAACAAACTTATACCTCTGTAATTTGAGCACTCACTCTTATCCCCTTTGCCTTTGTACAATGGCACTATGCACGCATTCCGCCAATCCTCAGGCACCTCACCATGAGTCATACATACATTAAATAACCTTACCAACCAGTCAACAATACAGTCACCCCCTTTTTTAATAAATTCCACTGCAATACCATCCAAACCTGCTGCCTTGCCGGCTTTCATCTTCCGCAAAGCTTTTACTACCTCTTCTCTGTTTACCAAATCATTTTCCCTAACCCTCTCACACCACCTCGACCAAAACACCCTATATCTGCCACTCTATCATCAAAGACATTCAACAAACCTTCAAAATACTCACTCCATCTCCTTCTCACATCACCACTACTTGTTATCACCTCCCCATTTGCGCCCTTCACTGAAGTTCCCATTTGCTCCCTTGTCTTACACACTTTATTTACCTCCTTCCAGAACATCTTTTTATTCTCCCTAGAATTTAATGATACTCTCTCACCCCAACTCTCATTTGCCCTTTTTTTCACCTCTTGCACCTTTCTCTTGACCTCCTGTCTCTTTCTTTTATACATCTCCCACTCAATTGCATTTTGGGTATGTTTGAAGGAATAGTGGTTCCAACAATGTTGTATGGTTGCGAGGCGTGGGCTATGGATAGAGTTGTGCGCAGGAGGATGGATGTGCTGGAAATGAGATGTTTGAGGACAATGTGTGGTGTGAGGTGGTTTGATCGAGTAAGTAACGTAAGGGTAAGAGAGATGTGTGGAAATAAAAAAGAGCGTGGTTGAGAGAGCAGAAGAGGGTGTTTTGAAATGGTTTGGGCACATGGAGAGAATGAGTGAGGAAAGATTGACCAAGAGGATATATGTGTCGGAGGTGGAGGGAACGAGGAGAAGAGGGAGACCAAATTGGAGGTGGAAAGATGGAGTGAAAAAGATTTTGTGTGATCGGGGCCTGAACATGCAGGAGGGTGAAAGGAGGGCAAGGAATAGAGTGAATTGGAGCGATGTGGTATACCGGGGTTGACGTGCTGTCAGTGGATTGAATCAAGGCATGTGAAGCGTCTGGGGTAAACCATGGAAAGCTGTTTAGGTATGTATATTTGCGTGTGTGGATGTATATATATACATGTGTATGGGGGTGGGTTGGGCCATTTCTTTCGTCTGTTTCCTTGCGCTACCTCGCAAACGCGGGAGACAGCGACAAAGAAAAAAAAAAAAAAAAAAAACCACTGTCCTGTCCTGGTGGCGGCTCTGCTCGACGAAATGATGTCGACGACTCAGCCGTGGGAGTCAGCGTTGACTATGCCACCCCCAGAGATTCCCTCAACACACCGCCAGCAATATAGACCCCTAGTCAAATATATGTATCAGCCGTGCTTCTAATCTTGTCGAGAGATCCTTCGTCTCAGAGGTGCAGTTCGGCACATTTAGGCCATCCCAGCTGGCACTAACCGCCACAATATCAACCCGATCCCAACCATTGTCAACATAATTAATAATTAATCAGTAGCGCGTCACCTTAGTGGTGGTGTACAGAATGTTTGTCCACCACCCGGCCTCACCCCGTCATGTCTGAAACTTTCTGACTCTATGTCAACATTGTATAATTTCGCTGCCCCCGCTACCCTCTCTCTAACCTCAACTGTAGGACTCTTGTGTCAAGTCTCTTTACTTTCCATATTTTTAGTCTTTAGTTGCCTGTAAACCGTGAGTAAGACTGATAAAACAACAAGAATTATTATTATTATTATTTTTTTTTTTTTTTTTTTTTTTTTGCCGCTGTCTCCCGCGTTTGCGAGGTAGCGCAAGGAAACAGACGAAAGAAATGGCCCAACCCACCCCCATACACATGTATATACATACGTCCACACACGCAAATATACATACCTACACAGCTTTCCATGGTTTACCCCAGACGCTTCACATGCCCTGATTCAATCCACTGACAGCACGTCAACCCTGGTATACCACATCGATCCAATTCACTCTATTCCTTGCCCTCCTTTCACCCTCCTGCATGTTCAGGCCCCGATCACACAAAATCTTTTTCACTCCATCTTTCCACCTCCAATTTGGTCTCCCACTTCTCCTCGTTCCCTCCACCTCTGACACATATATCCTCTTGGTCAATCTTTCCTCACTCATTCTCTCCATGTGCCCAAACCATTTCAAAACACCCTCTTCTGCTCTCTCAACCACGCTCTTTTTATTTCCACACATCTCTCTTACCCTTACGTTACTTACTCGATCAAACCACCTCACGCCACACATTGTCCTCAAACATCTCATTTCCAGCACATCCATCCTCCTGTGCACAACTTTATCCATAGCCCACGCCTCGCAACCATACAACATTGTTGGAACCACTATTCCTTCAAACATACCCATTTTTGCTGTCCAAGATAATGTTCTTGACTTCCACACATTCTTCAAGGCTTCCAGGATTTTTGCCCCCTCCCCCACCCTATGATCCACTTCCGCTTCCATGGTTCCATCCGCTGACAGATCCACTCCCAGATATCTAAAACACTTTACTTCCTCCAGTTTTTCTCCATTCAAACTTACCTCCCAATTGACTTGACCCTCAACCCTACTGTACCTAATAACCTTGCTCTTATTCACATTTACTCTTAACTTTCTTCTTTCACACACTTTACCAAACTTAGTCACCAGCTTCTGCAGTTTCTCACATGAATCAGCCACCAGCGCTGTATCATCAGGGAACAACAACTGACTCACTTCCCAAGCTCTCTCATCCCCAACAGACTTCATACTTGCCCCTCTTTCCAAAACTCTTGCATTTACCTCCCTAACAACCCCATCCATAAACAAATTAAACAACCATGGAGACATCACACACCCCTGCTGCAAACTTACATTCACTGAGAACCAATCACTTTCCTCTCTTCCTACACGTACACATACCTTACATCCTCGATAAAAAACTTTTCACTGCTTCTAACAACTTGCCTCCCACACCATATGGTGTGGTTTCAGAAGTGGTAGAGGATGTGTGGATCAGGTGTTTGCTTTGAAAAATGTATGTGAGAAATACTTAGAAAAGCAAATGGATTTGTATGTAGCATTTATGGATCTGGAGAAGGCATATGATAGAGTTGATAGAGATGCTCTGTGGAAGGTATTAAGAATATATGGTGTGGGAGGAAAGTTGTTAGAAGCAGTGAAAAGTTTTTATCGAGTATGTAAGGCATGTGTACGTGTAGGAAGAGAAGAAAGTGATTGGTTCTCAGTGAATGTAGGTTTGCGGCAGGGGTGTGTGATGTCTCCATGGTTGTTTAATTTGTTTATGGATGGGGTTGTTAGGGAGGTAAATGCAAGAGTTTTGGAAAGAGGGGCAAGTATGAAGTCTGTTGGGGATGAGAGAGCTTGGGAAGTGAGTCTGTTGTTGTTCGCTGATGACACAGCGCTGGTGGCTGATTCATGTGTGAAACTGCAGAAGCTGGTGACTGAGTTTGGTAAAGTGTGTGGAAGAAGAAAGTTAAGAGTAAATGTGAATAAGAGCAAGGTTATTAGGTACAGTAGGGTTGAGGGTCAAGTCAATTGGGAGGTAAGTTTGAATGGAGAAAAACTGGAGGAAGTGAAGTGTTTTAGGTATCTGGGAGTGGATCTGGCAGCGGATGGAACCATGGAAGCAGAAGTGGATCATAGGGTGGGGGAGGGGGCGAAAATTCTGGGGGCCTTGAAGAATGTGTGGAAGTCGAGAACATTATCTCGGAAAGCAAAAATGGGTATGTTTGAAGGAATAGTGGTTCCAACAATGTTGTATGGTTGCGAGGCATGGGCTATGGATAGAGTTGTGCGCAGGAGGATGGATGTGCTGGAAATGAGATGTTTGAGGACAATATGTGGTGTGAGGTGGTTTGATCGAGTGAGTAACGTAAGGGTAAGAGAGATGTGTGGAAATAAAAAGAGCGTGGTTGAGAGAGCAGAAGAGGGTGTTTTGAAGTGGTTTGGGCACATGGAGAGGATGAGTGAGGAAAGATTGACCAAGAGGATATATGTGTCAGAGGTGGAGGGAACAAGGAGAAGAGGGAGACCAAATTGGAGGTGGAAAGATGGAGTGAAAAAGATTTTGTGTGATCGGGGCCTGAACATGCAGGAGGGTGAAAGGAGGGCAAGGAATAGAGTGAATTGGAGCGATGTGGTATACCGGGGCTGACGTGCTGTCAGTGGATTGAATCAAGGCATGTGAAGCGTCTGGGGTAAACCATGGAAAGCTGTGTAGGTATGTATATTTGCGTGTGTGCACGTATGTATATACATGTGTATGGGGGGGGTTGGGCCATTTCTTTCGTCTGTTTCCTTGCGCTACCTCGCAAACGCGGGAGACAGCGACAAAGTATAAAAAAAAAAGAAAAATATATATATATATATATATATATATATATATATATATATATATATATATATATATATAAATATATTTTTTTTTTTATTTATTTATTTATTTTTATTATTATACTTTGTCGCTGTCTCCCGCGTTTGCGAGGTAGCGCAAGGAAACAGACGAAAGAAATGGCCCAACCCACCCCCATACACATGTATATACATACGTCCACACACGCAAATATACATATTTTTTTTATATTTTTTTATTATACTTTGTCGCTGTCTCCCGCGTTTGCGAGGTAGTGCAAGGAAACAGACGAAAGAAATGGCCCAACCCCCCCCCCCCCATACACATGTATATACATACGTCCACACACGCAAATATACATACCTACACAGCTTTCAATGGTTTACCCCAGACGCTTCACATGCCCTGCTTCAATCCACTGACAGCACGTCAACCCCGGTATACCACATCGCTCCAATTCACTCTATTCCTTGCCCTCCTTTCACCCTCCTGCATGTTCAGGCCCCGATCACACAAAATCTTTTTCACTCCATCTTTCCACCTCCAATTTGGTCTCCCTCTTCTCCTTGTTCCCTCCACCTCCGACACATATATCCTCTTGGTCAATCTTTCCTCACTCATCCTCTCCATGTGCCCAAACCACTTCAAAACACCCTCTTCTGCTCTCTCAACCACGCTCTTTTTATTTCCACACATCTCTCTTACCCTTACGTTACTTACTCGATCAAACCACCTCACACCACACATTGTCCTCAAACATCTCATTTCCAGCACATCCATCCTCCTGCGCACAACTCTATCCATAGCCCATGCCTCGCAACCATACAACATTGTTGGAACCACTATTCCTTCAAACATACCCATTTTTGCTTTCCGAGATAATGTTCTCGACTTCCACACATTCTTCAAGGCCCCCAGGATTTTCGCCCCCTCCCCCACCCTATGATCCACTTTCGCTTCCATGGTTCCATCCGCTGCCAGATCCACTCCCAGATATCTAAAACACTTCACTTCCTCCAGTTTTTCTCCATTCAAACTCACCTCCCAATTGACTTGACCCTCAACCCTACTGTACCTAATAACCTTGCTCTTATTCACATTTACTCTTAACTTTCTTCTTCCACACACTTTTCCAAACTCAGTCACCAGCTTCTGCAGTTTCTCACATGAATCAGCCACCAGCGCTGTATCATCAGCGAACAACAACTGACTCACTTCCCAAGCTCTCTCATCCCCAACAGACTTCATACTTGCCCCTCTTTCCAAAACTCTTGCATTTACCTCCCTAACAACCCCATCCATAAACAAATTAAACAACCATGGAGACATCACACACCCCTGCCGCAAACCTACATTCACTGAGAACCAATCACTTTCCTCTCTTCCTACACGTACACATGCCTTACATCCTCGATAAAAACTTTTCACTGCTTCTAACAACTTTCCTCCCACACCATATATTCTTAATACCTTCCACAGAGCATCTCTATCAACTCTATCATATGCCTTCTCCAGATCCATAAATGCTACATACAAATCCATTTGCTTTTCTAAGTATTTCT
Organism: Panulirus ornatus; assembly: GCF_036320965.1. Lineage (NCBI taxonomy): Eukaryota > Metazoa > Arthropoda > Malacostraca > Decapoda > Palinuridae > Panulirus > Panulirus ornatus. The sequence continues at coordinate 89,549,182 of NC_092227.1, forward strand.
CACATACATTCTTCAAAGCAAACACCTGATCCACACATCCTCTACCACTTCTGAAACCACACTGCTCTTCCCCAATCTGATGCTCTGTACATGCCTTCACCCTCTCAATCAATACTCTCCCATATAATTTACCAGGAATACTCAACAAACTTATACCTCTGTAATTTGAGCACTCACTCTTATCCCCTTTGCCTTTGTACAATGGCACTATGCACGCATTCCGCCAATCCTCAGGCACCTCACCATGAGTCATACATACATTAAATAACCTTACCAACCAGTCAACAATACAGTCACCCCCTTTTTTAATAAATTCCACTGCAATACCATCCAAACCTGCTGCCTTGCCGGCTTTCATCTTCCGCAAAGCTTTCACTACCTCCTCTCCGTTTACCAAATCATTTTCCCTAACCCTCTCACTTTGCACACCACCTCGACCAAAACACCCTATATCTGCCACTCTATCATCAAAGACATTCAACAAACCTTCAAAATACTCACTCCATCTCCTTCTCACATCACCACTACTTGTTATCACCTCCCCACTTGCGCCCTTCACCGAAGTTCCCATTTGCTCCCTTGTCTTACGCACTTTATTTACCTCCTTCCAGAACATCTTTTTATTCTCCCTAGAATTTAATGATACTCTCTCACCCCAACTCTCATTTGCCCTTTTTTTCACCTCTTGCACCTTTCTCTTGACCTCCTGTCTCTTTCTTTTATACATCTCCCACTCAATTGCATTTTTTCCCTGCAAAAATCGTCCAAATGCCTCTCTCTTCTCTTTTACTAATACTCTTACTTCTTCATCCCACCACTCACTACCCTTTCTAATCAACCCACCTCCCACTCTTATCATGCCACAAGCATCTTTTGCGCAATCCATCACTGATTCCCTAAATACGTCCCATTCCTCCCCCACTCCCCTTACTTCCATTGTTCTCACCTTTTTCCATTCTGTACTCAGTCTCTCCTGGTACTTCCTCACACAGGTCTCCTTCTCAAGCTCACTTACTCTCACCGCCTTCTTCACCCCAACATTCACTCTTCTTTTCTGAAAACCCATACAAATCTTCACCTTAGCCTCCACAAGATAATGATCAGACATCCCTCCAGTTGCACCTCTCAGCACATTAACATCCAAAAGTCTCTCTTTCGCACGCCTGTCAATTAACACGTAATCCAATAACGCTCTCTGGCCATCTCTCGTACTTACATAAGTATACTTATGTATATCTCGCTTTTTAAACCAGGTATTCCCAATCATCAGTCCTTTTTCAGCACATAAATCTACAAGCTCTTCACCATTTCCATTTACAACACTGAACACCCCATGTATACCAGTTATTCCCTCAACTGCCACATTACTCACCTTTGCATTCAAATCACCCATCACTATGACCCGGTCTCGTGCATCAAAACCACTAACACACTCATTCAGCTGCTCCCAAAACACTTGCCTCTCTTGATCTTTCTTCTCATGCCCAGGTGCATATGCACCAATAATCACCCACCTCTTTCCATCAACTTTCAGTTTTACCCATATTAATCAAGAATTTACTTTCTTACACTCTATCACATACTCCCACAACTCCTGTTTTAGGAGTATTGCTACTCCTTCCCTTGCTCTTGTCCTCTCACTAACCCCTGACTTTACTCCCCAGACATTCCCAAACCACTCTTTCCCTTTACCCTTGAGCTTCGTTTCACTCAGAGTCAAAACATCCAGGTTCCTTTCCTCAAACATACTACCTATCTCTCCTTTTTTCACATCTTGGTTACATCCACACACATTTAGGCACCCCACTCTGAGCCTTCGAGGAGGATGAGCACTCCCCGTGTGACTCCTTCTTCTGTTTCCCATTTTAGAAAGTTAATACAAGGAGGGGAGGATTTCCGGCCCCCCGCTCCCGTCCCCTCTAGTCGCTTTCTACGACACGCGAGGAATACGTGGGAAGTATTCTTTCACCCCTATCCCCAGGGATAATATACATATATATATATATACATATACACATACACACACATACACATACATACGCACATATACACACACACACATACATATATATACATATGAGAAATGTAAGAAACAATCCAGAAAACTGAAACTTCCAGCCCGAAATGAATGAAAAAAAAGAATGCCATATATAAATATATATATATATATATATATATATATATATATATATATATATATATATATATATACATAAATGTGAATAAGAGCAAGGTTATTAGGTACAGTAGGGTTGAGGGTCAATTCAATTGGGAGGTGAGTTTGAATGGAGAAAAACTGGAGGAAGTGAAGTGTTTTAGATATCTGGGAGTGGATCTGGCAGCGGATGGAACCATGGAAGCGGAAGTGGATCATAGGGTGGGGGAGGGGGCGAAAATTCTGGGAGCCTTGAAGAATATGTGGAAGTCGAGAACATTATCTCGGAAAGCAAAAATGGGTATGTTTGAAGGAATAGTGGTTCCAACAATGTTGTATCTTTGCGAGGCGTGGACTATGGATAGAGTTGTGCGCAGGAGGATGGATGTGCTGGAAATGAAATGTTTGAGGACAATGTGTGGTGTGAGGTGGTTTGATTGAGTAAGTAACGTAAGGGTAAGAGAGATTTTTTTTTTTTCATACTATTCGCCATTTCCCGCGATAGCGAGGTAGCGTTAAGAACAGAGGACTGGGCCTTTGAGGGAATATCCTCACCTGGCCCTCTTCTCTGTTCCTTCTTTTGGAAAATTAAAAAAAAAAAAAAAACATGAGGGGAGGATTTCCAGCCCCCCACTCCCTTCCCTTTTAGTCGCCTTCTACGACACGCAGGGAATATGTGGGAAGTATTCTTTCTCCCCTATCCCCAGAGAGATGTGTGGAAATAAAAAGAGCGTGGTTGAGAGAGCAGAAGAGGGTGTTTTGAAATGGTTTGGTCACATGGAGAGAATGAGTGAGGAAAGATTGACCAAGAGGATATATGTGTCGGAGGTGGAGGGAACGAGGAGAAGAGGGAGACCAAATTGGAGGTGGAAAGATGGAGTGAAAAAGATTTTGTGTGATCGGGGCCTGAACATGCAGGAGGGTGAAAGGAGGGCAAAGAATAGAGTGAATTGGAGCGATGTGGTATACCGGGGTTGACGTGCTGTCAGTGGATTGAATCAAGGCATGTGTATCGGGGTGGGTTGGGCCATTTCTTTCGTCTGTTTCCTTGCGCTACCTCGCAAACGCGGGAGACAGCGACAAAGCAAAAAAAAAAAAAAATATATATATATATATATATATATATATATATATATATATTGACGTTTGTGTGAATAAATTGTACATTTCCTTTTCCATAGCCAGAGGTTGAACCATTATGTGACGTTCATTTTTTCATTCATTTCAAGCTAAAAGTTTGTTTTCTAAATTGTTTCTTACATTTTTCATATGTATATGTGTGTGTGTGTGTGTGTGTGCGTGTGTGTGTGTGGGTGTGTGTGTGTATATATATATATGTATATTATCCCTGGGGATAGGGGTGAAAGAATACTTCCCACGTATTCCTCGCGTGTCGTAGAAAGCGACTAGAGGGGACGGGAGCGGGGGGCCGGAAATCCTCCCCTCCTTGTATTAACTTTCTAAAATGGGAAACAGAAGAAGGAGTCACGCGGGGAGTGCTCATCCTCCTCGAAGGCTCAGAGTGGGGTGCCTAAATGTGTGTGGATGTAACCAAGATGTGAAAAAAGGAGAGATAGGTAGTATGTTTGAGGAAAGGAACCTGGATGTTTTGGCTCTGAGTGAAACGAAGCTCAAGGGTAAAGGGGAAGAGTGGTTTGGAAATGTCTGGGGAGTGAAGTCAGGGGTTAGTGAGAGGACAAGAGCAAGGGAAGGAGTAGCAATACTCCTGAAACAGGAGTTGTGGGAGTATGTGATAGAATGTAAGAAAGTAAATTCTCGATTAATATGGGTAAAATTGAAAGTTGATGGAGAGAGGTGGGTGATTATTGGTGCATATGCACCTGGGCATGAGAAGAAAGATCATGAGAGGCAAGTGTTTTGGGAGCAGCTAAATGAGTGTGTTAGCGGTTTTGATGCACGAGACCGGGTTATAGTGATGGGTGATTTGAATGCAAAGGTGAGTAATGTGGCAGTTGAGGGAATAATTGGTATGCATGGGGTGTTCAGTGTTGTAAATGGAAATGGTGAAGAGCTTGTAGATTTATGTGCTGAAAAAGGACTGATGATTGGGAATACCTGGTTTAAAAAGCGAGATATACATAAGTATACTTATGTAAGTAGGAGAGATGGCCAGAGAGCATTATTGGATTACGTGTTAATTGACAGGCGTGCGAAAGAGAGACTTTTGGATGTTAATGTGCTGAGAGGTGCAACTGGAGGGATGTCTGATCATTATCTTGTGGAGGCTAAGGTGAAGATTAGTATGGGTTTTCAGAAAAGAAGAGTGAATGTTGGGGTGAAGAAGGTGGTGAGAGTAAGTGAGCTTGGGAAGGAGACCTGTGTGAAGAAGTATCAGGAGAGACTGTGTACAGAATGGAAAAAGGTGAGAACAATGGAAGTAAGGGGAGTGGGGGAGGAATGGGATGTATTTAGGGAATCAGTGATGGATTGCGCAAAAGATGCTTGTGGCATGAGAAGAGTGGGAGGTGGGCTGTTTAGAAAGGGTAGTGAGTGGTGGGATGAAGAAGTAAGAGTATTAGTGAAAGAGAAGAGAGAGGCATTTGGACGATTTTTGCAGGGAAAAAATGCAATTGAGTGGGAGAAGTATAAAAGAAAGAGACAGGAGGTCAAGAGAAAGGTGCAAGAGGTGAAAAAAAGGGCAAATGAGAATTGGGGTGAGAGACTATCAGTAAATTTTAGGGAGAATAAAAAGATGTTCTGGAAGGAGGTAAATAGGGTGCGTAAGACAAGGGAGCAAATGGGAACTTCAGTGAAGGGCGTAAATGGGGAGGTGATAACAAGTAGTGGTGATGTGAGAAGGAGATGGAATGAGTATTTTGAAGGTTTGTTGAATGTGTCTGATGACAGAGTGGCAGATATAGGGTGTTTGGGTCGAGGTGGTGTGCAAAGTGAGAGGGTTAGGGAAAATGATTTGGTAAACAGAGAGGAGGTAGTAAAAGCTTTGCGGAAGATGAAAGCCGGCAAGGCAGCAGGTTTGGATGGTATTGCAGTGGAATTTATTAAAAAAGGGGGTGACTGTATTGTTGACTGGTTGGTAAGGTTATTTAATGTATGTATGACTCATGGTGAGGTGCCTGAGGATTGGCGGAATGCGTGCATAGTGCCATTGTACAAAGGCAAAGGGGATAAGAGTGAGTGCTCAAATTACAGAGGTATAAGTTTGTTGAGTATTCCTGGTAAACTATATGGGAGAGTATTGATTGAGAGGGTGAAGGCATGTACAGAGCATCAGATTGGGGAAGAGCAGTGTGGTTTCAGAAGTGGTAGAGGATGTGTGGATCAGGTGTTTGCTTTGAAGAATGTATGTGAGAAATACTTAGAAAAGCAAATGGATTTGTATGTAGCATTTATGGATCTGGAGAAGGCATATGATAGAGTTGATAGAGATGCTCTGTGGAAGGTATTAAGAATATATGGTGTGGGAGGCAAGTTGTTAGAAGCAGTGAAAAGTTTTTATCGAGGATGTAAGGCATGTGTACGTGTAGGAAGAGAGGAAAGTGATTGGTTCTCAGTGAATGTAGGTTTGCGGCAGGGGTGTGTGATGTCTCCATGGTTGTTTAATTTGTTTATGGATGGGGTTGTTAGGGAGGTAAATGCAAGAGTCTTGGAAAGAGGGGCAAGTATGAAGTCTGTTGGGGATAAGAGAGCTTGGGAAGTGAGTCAGTTGTTGTTCGCTGATGATACAGCGCTGGTGGCGGATTCATGTGAGAAACTGCAGAAGCTGGTGACGGAGTTTGGTAAAGTGTGTGGAAGAAGAAAGTTAAGAGTAAATGTGAATAAGAGCAAGGTTATTAGGTACAGTAGGGTTGAGGGTCAAGTCAATTGGGAGGTGAGTTTGAATGGAGAAAAACTGGAGGAAGTGAAGTGTTTTAGATATCTGGGAGTGGATCTGTCAGCGGATGGAACCATGGAAGCGGAAGTGGATCATAGGGTGGGGGAGGGGGCGAAAATTTTGGGAGCCTTGAAAAATGTGTGGAAGTCGAGAACATTATCCCGGAAAGCAAAAATGGGTATGTTTGAAGGAATAGTAGTTCCAACAATGTTGTATGGTTGCGAGGCGTGGGCTATGGATAGAGTTGTGCGCAGGAGGATGGATGTGCTGGAAATGAGATGTTTGAGGACAATGTGTGGTGTGAGGTGGTTTGATCGAGTAAGTAACGTAAGGGTAAGAGAGATGTGTGGAAATAAAAAGAGCGTGGTTGAGAGAGCAGAAGAGGGTGTTTTGAAGTGGTTTGGGCACATGGAGAGAATGAGTGAGGAAAGATTGACCAAGAGGATATATGTGTCGGAGGTGGAGGGAACGAGGAGAAGAGGGAGACCAAATTGGAGGTGGAAAGATGGAGTGAAAAGGATTTTGTGTGATCGGGGCCTGAACATGCAGGAGGGTGAAAGGAGGGCAAGGAATAGAGTGAATTGGAGCGATGTGGTATACAGGGGTTGACGTGCTGTCGGTGGATTGAATCAAGGCATGTGAAGCGTCCGGGGTAAACCATGGAAAGCTGTGTAGGTATGTATATTTGCGTGTGTGGACGTGTGTATGTACATGTGTATGGGGGGGGTTGGGCCATTTCTTTCGTCTGTTTCCTTGCGCTACCTCGCAAACGCGGGAGACAGCGACAAAGTATAAAAAAAAAAAAAAAATATATATATATATATATATCCCTGGGGATAGGGGAGAAAGAATACTTCTCACGTATTCCCTGCGTGTCGTAGAAGGCGGCTAAAAGGGAAGGGAGCGGGGGGCTGGAAATCCTCCCCTCTCGTTTTTTGATTTTCCAAAAGAAGTAATAGAGAAGGGAGCCAAGTGAGGATATTCCCTCAAAGGCTCAGTCTTCTGTTCTTAACGCTACCTCGCTAACGCGGGAAATGGCGAATAGTATGAAAAAATATATATATATATATATATATATATATATATATATATATATATATATATATATATATATATATATATTTCTTTTCTTTCTTTTAAACTATTTGCCATTTCGCGCGTTAGCGAGGTAGCGCTAAGAACAGAGGACTGGGCCTTTTTTGGAATATCCTCACCTGGCCCCCTCTGTTCCTTCTTTTGGAAAATTAAAAAAAAATGAGAGGGGAGGATTTCCAGCCCCCCCGCTCCCTCCCCTTTTAGTCGCCTTCTACGACACGCAGGGAATACATGGGAAGTATTCTTAATCCCCTATCCCCAGGGATATAGCGACAAAGTATAATAAATAAATAATAAATATATATATATATATATATATATATTTTTTTTTTGCTTTGTCGCTGTCTCCCGCGTCTGCGAGGTAGCGCAAAGAAACAGACGAAAGAAATGGCCCAACCCACCCCCATACACATGTATATGCATACGTCCACACATGCAAATATACATACCTACACAGCTTTCCATGGTTTACCCCAGACGCTTCACATGCCCTGATTCAATCCACTGACAGCATGTTGACCCCGGTATACCACATCGATCCAATTCACTTTATTCCTTGCCCTCCTTTCACCCTCCTACATGTTCAGGCCCTGATCACACAAAATCTTTTTCACTCCATCTTTCCACCTCCAATTTGGTCTCCCACTTCTCCTCGTTCCCTCCACCTCCGACACATATATCCTCTTGGTCAATCTTTCCTCACTCATTCTCTCCATGTGCCCAAACCATTTCAAAACACCCTCTTCTGCTCTCTCAACCACGCTCTTTTTATTTCCACACATCTCTCTTACCCTTATGTTACTTACTCGATCAAACCACCTCACACCACACATTGTCCTCAAACATCTCCTTTCCAGCACATCCACCCTCCTGCGCACAACTCTATCCATAGCCCACGCCTCGCAACCATACAACATTGTTGGAACCACTATTCCTTCAAACATACCCATTTTTGCTTTCCGAGATAATGCTCTTGACTTCCACACATTCTTCAAGGCTTCCAGGATTTTCGCCCCCTCCCCCACCCTATGATCCACTTCCACTTCCATGGTTCCATCCGCTGCCAGATCCACTCCCAGATATCTAAAACACTTAACTTCCTCCAGTTTTTCTCCATTCAAACTTACCTCCCAATTGACTTGACCCTATATATATATATATATATATATATATATATATATATATATATATATATATATATATATTTTTTATATTATTATACTTTGTCGCTGTCTCCCGCGTTTGTGAGGTAGCGCAAGGAAACAGACGAAAAGAAATGGCCCAACCCCCCCCATACACATGTATATACATACGTCCACACACGCAAATATACATACCTACACAACTTTCCATGGTTTACCCCAGACGCTTCACATGCCTTGATTCAATCCACTGACAGCACGTCAACCCCGGTATACCACATCGCTCCAATTCACTCTATTCCTTGCCCTCCTTTCACCCTCCTGCATGTTCAGGCCCCGATCACACAAAATCTTTTTCACTCCATCTTTCCACCTCCAATTTGGTCTCCCTCTTCTCCTCGTTCCCTCCACCTCCGACACATATATCCTCTTGGTCAATCTTTCCTCACTCATTCTCTCCATGTGCCCAAACCACTTCAAAACACCCTCTTCTGCTCTCTCAACCATGCTCTTTTTATTCCCACACATCTCTCTTACCCTTACGTTACTCACTCGATCAAACCACCTCACACCACTCATTGTCCTCAAACATCTCATTTCCAGCACATCCATCCTCCTGCGCACAACTCTATCCATAGCCCACGCCTCGCAACCATACAACATTGTTGGAACCACTATTCCTTCAAACATACCCATTTTTGCTTTCCGAGATAATGTTCTCGACTTCCACACATTCTTCAAGGCCCCCAGGATTTTCGCCCCCTCCCCCACCCTATGATCCACTTCCGCTTCCATGGTTCCATCCGCTGCCAGATCCACTCCCAGATATCTAAAACACTTCACTTCCTCCAGTTTTTCTCCATTCAAACTCACCTCCCAATTGACTTGACCCTCAACCCTACTGTACCTAATAATTACCTTGCTCTTATTCACATTTACTCTTAACTTTCTTCTTCCACACACTTTACCAAATTCAGTCACCAGCTTCTGCAGTTTCTCACATGAATCAACCACCAGCGCTGTATCATCAGCGAACAACAACTGACTCACTTCCCAAGCTCTCTCATCCCCAACAGACTTCATACTTGCCCCTCTTTCCAAAACTCTTGCATTTACCTGGGGATAGGCTAGAAAGAATACTTTCCACGCATTCTCCACGTGTCGTAGAAGGCAACTGAAGGGGACGGTAGCTGAGGGCTAGAAACCCTCCTTCCTTATATTTTAACTTTCTAAAAGGGGAAACAGAAGAAGGAGTCATGCGGGGAGTGCTTATCCTCTTTTAAGGCTCAGACTGGGGTCTCTAAATGTGTGTGGATGTAACTAAGACGAGAAAAAAGGAGAGATGGGTAGTATGTTTGAGGAAAGGAATCTGGATGTTTTGGCTCTGAGTGCAATGAAGCCCAAGGGTAAGGGGCAAGAGTGGTTTGGGAATGTTTTGGGAGTAAAGTCAGGGGTTGGTGAGAGGACAAGAGCAAGGGAAGGAGTAGCATTACTGAAACAGGAGTTGTGGGAGTATGTGATAGAGTGTAAGAAAGTAAGCTCTAGATTGATATGGGTAAAACTGAAAGTGGATGGAGAAAGATGGGTGATTATTGGTGCCTATGCACCTGGGCATAGGCACACCACCTCGACCAAGACACCCTGTATCTGCCACTCTTTCATCTAACACATTCATCAAACCTTCAAAATACTCACTCCATCTCCTTCTCATATCACCACTACTTGTTATTGCCTCCCCATTAGCCCACTTCACCGATGTTCCCATTTGCTCTCTTGTCTTACGCACCTTTGCCTCCACAAGACAGTGATCAGACATCCCTCCAGTCGCACCTCTCAGCACATTAACATCCAAAAGTCTCTCTTTTGCACGCCTATCAATTAACACGTAATCCAATAACGCTCTCTGGCCATCTCTCCTACTTACTTACGTATACTTATGTATATCTCTCTTCTTAAACCAGGTATTCCCAATCACCAGTCCTTTTTCAGCACATATATTTACAAGCTCTTCACCATTTCCATTTACAATACTGAACACCCCATGTACACCAATTATTCCCTCAACTGCCACCCACATATATATATGCGTCTGTGGGCGTTTATGTATATACTTGTGTATGTTGGTGGGTTGGACCATTCTTTCGTCTTTTTCCTTGCCCTACCTCACTACTGTGGGAGATAGCAACTAAGTATAATAAATGAATAGGTAAATGATATGTATATCTTTGGGGATAAAGAATTCTTCCTTCGTATTCCCCGTGTGTCATAGAAGGCGACTAATGGTGTTGGGAGCAAGGGGTTGGAAAACTTCCCCTTCTTGTATTTCAATTTCTAAAAGAAGAATCTAGAGTCAAACAGGGAGTGCTCATCCTTGTTGAAGGCTCTGATTGGGTTGTCTGAATGTGAGTGGGTGTAACCAAAATGAGAAGAAAGGATAGATAGGTAATATGTTAAAAGAAAGAAACCTGAATGTTCTGGCCCTTAGTGGAATGAAGCCCAGTTGTAGAGGGGAAGAATGGTTTGGAAGCATCTTGGGATTAAAGTCAGGGGTTGGTGAGAGGACAAGAGCCAAGGAATGAGTAGTGCTACTCCTGAAACATGAGTTGTGGGAGTGTGTGATAGAGTGCAAGGAAATAAATTCTAGATTGATATAGGTAATACTGAAAGTGGATGGGTAGAGATGGGTGATTGTAATTATTGATGGATATGCACCTGATCATGAGAAGAAAGATCATGAGAGGCAAGTGTTTTGGGAGCAACTGAGTGAGTGTGTCAGCAGTTTTGGTGCACGAGACTAGATATTAGTGATGGGTGATCTAAATGCAAAGATGAGTTATGTGGCAGTTTAGGGTATAATTGGCTCGCATGGGGTATTCGGTGTTGTGAATGGAAATGGTGAAGAGCTTTTGGATTTGTGTGCTGAAGAAATGAATAAACTGGTGATTGGGAATACCTAGTTTCAAAAGAGAGATATACCCAAGTATACAAATGTGAGTAGGAGAGATGGTCAAGGGCATTATCAGAGTATCAATTAACAGATGTGCAAAAGAGAGACTTTTGGATGTAAGTGTGATGAGAGGGGCAGCTGGAGGGATGTCTGATCATATCTTGTGGAGGTAAGGTGAAAATTTGTAGAGTTTTCAAAGAAGAGAGTGAATTAGGGGAGAAGAGAGTGGTGAGAGTAAGTGAGCTTGGAAAGACCTGTGTGAATAAGTATCAGGAGAGACTGTGTAAGATGGGAAAAAGTGAGAACAAATGAAGTAAGGGGAGTGGGGAGGAATGGGATGTATTTAGGGAGAATAAAAAGATGTTCTGGAAGGAGGTAAATAGGGTGCGTAAGACAAGGGAGCAAATGGGAACTTCAGTGAAGGGCGTAAATGGGGAGGTGATAACAAGTAGTGGTGATGTGAGAAGGAGATGGAATGAGTATTTTGAAGGTTTGTTGAATGTGTCTGATGACAGAGTGGCAGATATAGGGTGTTTGGGTCGAGGTGGTGTGCAAAGTGAGAGGGTTAGGGAAAATGATTTGGTAAACAGAGAGGAGGTAGTAAAAGCTTTGCGGAAGATGAAAGCCGGCAAGGCAGCAGGTTTGGATGGTATTGCAGTGGAATTTATTAAAAAAGGGGGTGACTGTATTGTTGACTGGTTGGTAAGGTTATTTAATGTATGTATGACTCATGGTGAGGTGCCTGAGGATTGGCGGAATGCGTGCATAGTGCCATTGTACAAAGGCAAAGGGGATAAGAGTGAGTGCTCAAATTACAGAGGTATAAGTTTGTTGAGTATTCCTGGTAAACTATATGGGAGAGTATTGATTGAGAGGGTGAAGGCATGTACAGAGCATCAGATTGGGGAAGAGCAGTGTGGTTTCAGAAGTGGTAGAGGATGTGTGGATCAGGTGTTTGCTTTGAAGAATGTATGTGAGAAATACTTAGAAAAGCAAATGGATTTGTATGTAGCATTTATGGATCTGGAGAAGGCATATGATAGAGTTGATAGAGATGCTCTGTGGAAGGTATTAAGAATATATGGTGTGGGAGGCAAGTTGTTAGAAGCAGTGAAAAGTTTTTATCGAGGATGTAAGGCATGTGTACGTGTAGGAAGAGAGGAAAGTGATTGGTTCTCAGTGAATGTAGGTTTGCGGCAGGGGTGTGTGATGTCTCCATGGTTGTTTAATTTGTTTATGGATGGGGTTGTTAGGGAGGTAAATGCAAGAGTCTTGGAAAGAGGGGCAAGTATGAAGTCTGTTGGGGATAAGAGAGCTTGGGAAGTGAGTCAGTTGTTGTTCGCTGATGATACAGCGCTGGTGGCGGATTCATGTGAGAAACTGCAGAAGCTGGTGACGGAGTTTGGTAAAGTGTGTGGAAGAAGAAAGTTAAGAGTAAATGTGAATAAGAGCAAGGTTATTAGGTACAGTAGGGTTGAGGGTCAAGTCAATTGGGAGGTGAGTTTGAATGGAGAAAAACTGGAGGAAGTGAAGTGTTTTAGATATCTGGGAGTGGATCTGTCAGCGGATGGAACCATGGAAGCGGAAGTGGATCATAGGGTGGGGGAGGGGGCGAAAATTTTGGGAGCCTTGAAAAATGTGTGGAAGTCGAGAACATTATCCCGGAAAGCAAAAATGGGTATGTTTGAAGGAATAGTAGTTCCAACAATGTTGTATGGTTGCGAGGCGTGGGCTATGGATAGAGTTGTGCGCAGGAGGATGGATGTGCTGGAAATGAGATGTTTGAGGACAATGTGTGGTGTGAGGTGGTTTGATCGAGTAAGTAACGTAAGGGTAAGAGAGATGTGTGGAAATAAAAAGAGCGTGGTTGAGAGAGCAGAAGAGGGTGTTTTGAAGTGGTTTGGGCACATGGAGAGAATGAGTGAGGAAAGATTGACCAAGAGGATATATGTGTCGGAGGTGGAGGGAACGAGGAGAAGAGGGAGACCAAATTGGAGGTGGAAAGATGGAGTGAAAAGGATTTTGTGTGATCGGGGCCTGAACATGCAGGAGGGTGAAAGGAGGGCAAGGAATAGAGTGAATTGGAGCGATGTGGTATACAGGGGTTGACGTGCTGTCGGTGGATTGAATCAAGGCATGTGAAGCGTCCGGGGTAAACCATGGAAAGCTGTGTAGGTATGTATATTTGCGTGTGTGGACGTGTGTATGTACATGTGTATGGGGGGGGTTGGGCCATTTCTTTCGTCTGTTTCCTTGCGCTACCTCGCAAACGCGGGAGACAGCGACAAAGTATAAAAAAAAAAAAAAAATATATATATATATATATATCCCTGGGGATAGGGGAGAAAGAATACTTCTCACGTATTCCCTGCGTGTCGTAGAAGGCGGCTAAAAGGGAAGGGAGCGGGGGGCTGGAAATCCTCCCCTCTCGTTTTTTGATTTTCCAAAAGAAGTAATAGAGAAGGGAGCCAAGTGAGGATATTCCCTCAAAGGCTCAGTCTTCTGTTCTTAACGCTACCTCGCTAACGCGGGAAATGGCGAATAGTATGAAAAAATATATATATATATATATATATATATATATATATATATATATATATATATATATATATATATATATATTTCTTTTCTTTCTTTTAAACTATTTGCCATTTCGCGCGTTAGCGAGGTAGCGCTAAGAACAGAGGACTGGGCCTTTTTTGGAATATCCTCACCTGGCCCCCTCTGTTCCTTCTTTTGGAAAATTAAAAAAAAATGAGAGGGGAGGATTTCCAGCCCCCCCGCTCCCTCCCCTTTTAGTCGCCTTCTACGACACGCAGGGAATACATGGGAAGTATTCTTAATCCCCTATCCCCAGGGATATAGCGACAAAGTATAATAAATAAATAATAAATATATATATATATATATATATATATTTTTTTTTTGCTTTGTCGCTGTCTCCCGCGTCTGCGAGGTAGCGCAAAGAAACAGACGAAAGAAATGGCCCAACCCACCCCCATACACATGTATATGCATACGTCCACACATGCAAATATACATACCTACACAGCTTTCCATGGTTTACCCCAGACGCTTCACATGCCCTGATTCAATCCACTGACAGCATGTTGACCCCGGTATACCACATCGATCCAATTCACTTTATTCCTTGCCCTCCTTTCACCCTCCTACATGTTCAGGCCCTGATCACACAAAATCTTTTTCACTCCATCTTTCCACCTCCAATTTGGTCTCCCACTTCTCCTCGTTCCCTCCACCTCCGACACATATATCCTCTTGGTCAATCTTTCCTCACTCATTCTCTCCATGTGCCCAAACCATTTCAAAACACCCTCTTCTGCTCTCTCAACCACGCTCTTTTTATTTCCACACATCTCTCTTACCCTTATGTTACTTACTCGATCAAACCACCTCACACCACACATTGTCCTCAAACATCTCCTTTCCAGCACATCCACCCTCCTGCGCACAACTCTATCCATAGCCCACGCCTCGCAACCATACAACATTGTTGGAACCACTATTCCTTCAAACATACCCATTTTTGCTTTCCGAGATAATGCTCTTGACTTCCACACATTCTTCAAGGCTTCCAGGATTTTCGCCCCCTCCCCCACCCTATGATCCACTTCCACTTCCATGGTTCCATCCGCTGCCAGATCCACTCCCAGATATCTAAAACACTTAACTTCCTCCAGTTTTTCTCCATTCAAACTTACCTCCCAATTGACTTGACCCTATATATATATATATATATATATATATATATATATATATATATATATATATATATATATATTTTTTATATTATTATACTTTGTCGCTGTCTCCCGCGTTTGTGAGGTAGCGCAAGGAAACAGACGAAAAGAAATGGCCTTACCCCCCCCATACACATGTATATACATACGTCCACACACGCAAATATACATACCTACACAACTTTCCATGGTTTACCCCAGACGCTTCACATGCCTTGATTCAATCCACTGACAGCACGTCAACCCCGGTATACCACATCGCTCCAATTCACTCTATTCCTTGCCCTCCTTTCACCCTCCTGCATGTTCAGGCCCCGATCACACAAAATCTTTTTCACTCCATCTTTCCACCTCCAATTTGGTCTCCCTCTTCTCCTCGTTCCCTCCACCTCCGACACATATATCCTCTTGGTCAATCTTTCCTCACTCATTCTCTCCATGTGCCCAAACCACTTCAAAACACCCTCTTCTGCTCTCTCAACCATGCTCTTTTTATTCCCACACATCTCTCTTACCCTTACGTTACTCACTCGATCAAACCACCTCACACCACTCATTGTCCTCAAACATCTCATTTCCAGCACATCCATCCTCCTGCGCACAACTCTATCCATAGCCCACGCCTCGCAACCATACAACATTGTTGGAACCACTATTCCTTCAAACATACCCATTTTTGCTTTCCGAGATAATGTTCTCGACTTCCACACATTCTTCAAGGCCCCCAGGATTTTCGCCCCCTCCCCCACCCTATGATCCACTTCCGCTTCCATGGTTCCATCCGCTGCCAGATCCACTCCCAGATATCTAAAACACTTCACTTCCTCCAGTTTTTCTCCATTCAAACTCACCTCCCAATTGACTTGACTCTCAACCCTACTGTACCTAATAATTACCTTGCTCTTATTCACATTTACTCTTAACTTTCTTCTTCCACACACTTTACCAAATTCAGTCACCAGCTTCTGCAGTTTCTCACATGAATCAACCACCAGCGCTGTATCATCAGCGAACAACAACTGACTCACTTCCCAAGCTCTCTCATCCCCAACAGACTTCATACTTGCCCCTCTTTCCAAAACTCTTGCATTTACCTGGGGATAGGCTAGAAAGAATACTTTCCACGCATTCTCCACGTGTCGTAGAAGGCAACTGAAGGGGACGGTAGCTGAGGGCTAGAAACCCTCCTTCCTTATATTTTAACTTTCTAAAAGGGGAAACAGAAGAAGGAGTCATGCGGGGAGTGCTTATCCTCTTTTAAGGCTCAGACTGGGGTCTCTAAATGTGTGTGGATGTAACTAAGACGAGAAAAAAGGAGAGATGGGTAGTATGTTTGAGGAAAGGAATCTGGATGTTTTGGCTCTGAGTGCAATGAAGCCCAAGGGTAAGGGGCAAGAGTGGTTTGGGAATGTTTTGGGAGTAAAGTCAGGGGTTGGTGAGAGGACAAGAGCAAGGGAAGGAGTAGCATTACTGAAACAGGAGTTGTGGGAGTATGTGATAGAGTGTAAGAAAGTAAGCTCTAGATTGATATGGGTAAAACTGAAAGTGGATGGAGAAAGATGGGTGATTATTGGTGCCTATGCACCTGGGCATAGGCACACCACCTCGACCAAGACACCCTGTATCTGCCACTCTTTCATCTAACACATTCATCAAACCTTCAAAATACTCACTCCATCTCCTTCTCATATCACCACTACTTGTTATTGCCTCCCCATTAGCCCACTTCACCGATGTTCCCATTTGCTCTCTTGTCTTACGCACCTTTGCCTCCACAAGACAGTGATCAGACATCCCTCCAGTCGCACCTCTCAGCACATTAACATCCAAAAGTCTCTCTTTTGCACGCCTATCAATTAACACGTAATCCAATAACGCTCTCTGGCCATCTCTCCTACTTACTTACGTATACTTATGTATATCTCTCTTCTTAAACCAGGTATTCCCAATCACCAGTCCTTTTTCAGCACATATATTTACAAGCTCTTCACCATTTCCATTTACAATACTGAACACCCCATGTACACCAATTATTCCCTCAACTGCCACCCACATATATATATGCGTCTGTGGGCGTTTATGTATATACTTGTGTATGTTGGTGGGTTGGACCATTCTTTCGTCTTTTTCCTTGCCCTACCTCACTACTGTGGGAGATAGCAACTAAGTATAATAAATGAATAGGTAAATGATATGTATATCTTTGGGGATAAAGAATTCTTCCTTCGTATTCCCCGTGTGTCATAGAAGGCGACTAATGGTGTTGGAAGCAAGGGGTTGGAAAACTTCCCCTTCTTGTATTTCAATTTCTAAAAGAAGAATCTAGAGTCAAACAGGGAGTGCTCATCCTTGTTGAAGGCTCTGATTGGGTTGTCTGAATGTGAGTGGGTGTAACCAAAATGAGAAGAAAGGATAGATAGGTAATATGTTAAAAGAAAGAAACCTGAATGTTCTGGCCCTTAGTGGAATGAAGCCCAGTTGTAGAGGGGAAGAATGGTTTGGAAGCATCTTGGGATTAAAGTCAGGGGTTGGTGAGAGGACAAGAGCCAAGGAATGAGTAGTGCTACTCCTGAAACATGAGTTGTGGGAGTGTGTGATAGAGTGCAAGGAAATAAATTCTAGATTGATATAGGTAATACTGAAAGTGGATGGGTAGAGATGGGTGATTGTAATTATTGATGGATATGCACCTGATCATGAGAAGAAAGATCATGAGAGGCAAGTGTTTTGGGAGCAACTGAGTGAGTGTGTCAGCAGTTTTGGTGCACGAGACTAGATATTAGTGATGGGTGATCTAAATGCAAAGATGAGTTATGTGGCAGTTTAGGGTATAATTGGCTCGCATGGGGTATTCGGTGTTGTGAATGGAAATGGTGAAGAGCTTTTGGATTTGTGTGCTGAAGAAATGAATAAACTGGTGATTGGGAATACCTAGTTTCAAAAGAGAGATATACCCAAGTATACAAATGTGAGTAGGAGAGATGGTCAAAGGGCATTATCAGAGTATCAATTAACAGATGTGCAAAAGAGAGACTTTTGGATGTAAGTGTGATGAGAGGGGCAGCTGGAGGGATGTCTGATCACTATCTTGTGGAGGTGAAGGTGAAAATTTGTAGTAGTTTTCAAAGAAGAGGAGTGAATATAGGGGAGAAGAGAGTGGTGAGAGTAAGTGAGCTTGGAAAAGACTTGTGTGAATAAGTACCAGGAAAGATTAAGTGTAGAGTGGCAAAATGTGAGAGCAAATGAAGTGAGTGGAGTGAGTGTGGAGTGGGATGTATTTAGGGAAGCAGTGATAGCATGTGCAAGAGATGCACATGGCATGAGAAAGGTGGGCAGATTAGAAAGGGTAGGATGAAGGCGTAAAGTTGGTAGTGAAAGACAAAAGAGAGGCTTTTGGACAGTACTTACAAGGAAGGAGTGCAAATGACTGGGAGATGTATAAGAGAAAGTGGGAGGAAGTCAAGAGGAAGGTGCAAGGGTTGAAAAAGAGGGCAAATGAGAGTTGGGGTGAGAAAGTTTCATTAAACTTTAGGGAGAATAAAAAGATGTTTTGGAAGGAGGTAATTAATGTACAAAAGACAAGAAAATAGATGGGAACATTGGTGAATGGGGCAAAATGGGAAGTGATAACAGGTAGTGATGGAGTGAGGAGTAGATGAAGCGAGTATTTTGAAGGATTGTTGAATGTGTTTGATGATAGAATGGCAAATATAGGGTGTTTTGGTTGGGATGGTTTGCGAATTGAGAGTATCAGTGAGAGTGGTTTGGTGAAGAGAGTAAAGGTGGTGAAAGCCTTGCTGAAGATGAAATCCGGGAAGGAGGCAGAGAGTGGATGGTATTGTGGTTGAATTTATAATAAGTATAATGATAATGATATATGTTATTTATTTATTATTTTATTATACTTAATCTCCATCTCTTTTGCATCAGCAAGGTAGCACAAGGAAACAGACAAGGAATGGCCCAATCCATTCACGTACACATGTATGTACATAAATGCCCATACACTCATATATACATACATATACATTTTGACATATACATATATACACGTGTACATATTTATACTTGCTGCCTTCACCCATTCCCGTCACCACCGTGCCACACATGAAATAGCATCCCCACACCCCGCCCGTAAGGTAACGTCAGGAAGACAAAAAAGGCCACATTCGTTCACACTCAGTCTCTAGCTGTCATGTGATGCACCGAAACCACAGCTCTGTTTCCACATCAAGGCCCCACAGACCTTTCCATGGTTAACCCCAGCCGCATCACGTGCTCTGGTTCAATCCATTGACAGCACGTCGACCCTGGTATACCACATCATTCCAATTCACTCTATTCCTTGCACGCCTTTCACCCTCCCGTGTATGTTCAGGCCCCGGTTGCTCAAAATCTTTTTCACTCCACCCTTCCACCTCCAATTTGGTCTCCTGCTTCTCTTTGTTCCCTCAACCTCTGACACATATATCCTCTTTATCAATCTTTTCTCACTCATTCTCTCCATGTGTCCAAGCCATTTCAACACACCCTCTTCTGCTCTCTCAACCACACTCATTTTATTACCACACATCTCTCTTACCCTTTCATTACTTACTCGATCAAACCACCTTACACCACATAATGTCCTCAAACATTTCATTTCCAACACATCCACCCTCCTCCACATAACCCTATCTATAGTCCATGCCTCGCAACCATATAACATTGTTTGAACCACTATTCTTTTAAACATACCCAGTTTTGCTCTCCATGATGATGTTCTCACCTTCCACACATTCTTCAACATTCCCAGAACGTTCGCCCCCTCCCCCACCCTCTGACTCATTTCCGCTTCTATGGTTCCATCCGCTGCTAAATCCACTCCCAGATATCTAAAACTTCCTCCAGTTTTTCTCCATTCAAATTTACGTCCCAATTTACTTGTCCCTCAACCCTACTGTACCTAATAACCTTGCTCTTATTCACATTTACTCTCAACTTTCTCCTTTCACACACTTTATTAAACTCAGTCAACAACCTCTGCAGTTTCTCACCTGAATCAGCCACCAGTGCTGTATCATCAGCGAACAACTGACTCACTTCCCAAGCCCTCTCATCCACAACAGACTGCATACTTGCCCCTCTCTCTAAAACTCTTGCATTTACCTCCTTAATCACCCCATCCATAAACAAATTAAACAACCATGGAGACATCACGCACCCCTGCCGCGAACTGACATTCACTGGGAACCAATCACTTTCCTCTCTTTCTACTGGTATACATGCCTTAGATCCTCGGTAAAAACTTTTCACTGCTTCTAGCTACTTACCTCCCACACCATATACTCTTAAAACCTTCCACAAAGCATCTCTGTCAACCCTATCAGATGCCTTCCACTAATATGCACACATATATATACATAAACGCCCATACACGCTCATATACATGCATATACATACACATACACAGACATATACATATATACGCATGTACATATACTTGCCTTCATCCATTCTGGTCACTACTGAGTCCCACAGGAAACAGCATGGAAAGGTCTGTGGGGCCTGGTTGTGGATAAGGGGCCATAGTTTCAATGTATTGCATATAACAGCTAGAGAATGGATGTGAATGTGGCCTTTCTGTACCTGTTCCTGGTGCTACCTTGCTAACACTGGAAATGGTGAGCAAATATGATTTTTTTCTATCTTTCCATATAGTTATCCTATCATGGAGAAATCCTGGTCAGATCAATGACTTCATGAACAATTACCAAAAGGGATTATTCTTATTCAAGATAGATATTAAAATTTTTAGTATATATTATCAGACCAATGAAAGATATGTAATGTCATATTAAGTGGTCCATTCCAACACATATTTTTTATTCTGATGTATACCTACAGCACATCAGAAGTCTATCAAAAGATGCTTGAATGTGCCAGACTTTGGATTGATTGATAAATGCTCTGCAGTAGGATACAAAGGGAACATTATAGTAGCTTCAAAAAAGTTCTAGTTTGATATTACTCCTACAGAAAGAAAATTTTCTAATCTAGGCATCACTTGTGTTTACTTCATCCTCATCTCATACACAATTGATGACTGTATGAGACAGATAAGTGAGGCTCTCCACAATTCAGTGAACAGTGTCAAGTCCCTCCTGTTATATATACAATATTTAGCATCTGATTTCTTAGGAAGAATTATAATACAAATTGTTTTGACTACAGTATTATCAAGAAAATCTTGTTCTGCTGCACATGCTTGGCATCTTTTGATTAGTCTGTAGAGCATCTTAGAGGATTAACAGAACCTTGTTTTCCTTATAACGTAGATTGTTGTAGCAAGCATTTGATATCAAATATCCAATGTTCCCCTCACCAAGAATTAGTTATAGATTATCAATAATCATTAGACCACTAGGAAGACAGCTTACTGATTATCAGCTCCCATTAGACAACCTATGCTTAAGGTGGCAGTTTCTTATAAGGTACAAGCCCCACCTGAAAAACATTTTCTCCAGAATGTACATGTATGTGGTATACAGAATATTGTAGTGTAATATTTGGGTTTATGCTAAATTCAAGGTATGATTTGTTGCATTTGCCAGATAATGTAAACTGTAAGGATAACTGCATGTGTCTTTGCCCACAGAGATGGCTTGACCCCCTCAAGCCTGTGAAGAAGCAGCTTCGCATCAGGACCAAAACTTTAGGCACATGTAAGTACCCTTCTTATTTGGGCACATGTGATTATCACGTATTTAGGCACATATTGTACCCTCCCATCAAGCCACATGTCAGTTCTTTCTTTATCTGGATGCATATGAATTACCTCCCATAAGGGAGTTTAGTTGCAGGGAGAGTTTGGCAGTCGTAGTTTTGCACATAGTGGTTTAGGGAAAGGGAGACATTATGTTGACTTTTAAGTTTCTGAATGAAATTAACAGTTTCAAGGGTGAACATTCACTGAAATAAGTACAGACTAGGGGTCTTAGCAAAAAATAAGCAAAAAAGATGTGATGTACTTTCATCCTCATAAAGTAAACTAAAGTAGAAATATGTCAGGAAAATTGTGAAGTGCTTCTTTCACACAAGTGTGGTGGATGAATAGAATAAACTAAGTGAACAAATTTTGAATATAGACAATATGCAGAAATATAGGAAGATGTATATGATAGCAAGGAAAGCTTATGACATTGTTGCTCCACAAGTTCAAAAACTTCTCCCTATACTGTACAGTTAGATGATTGCAGTTTAGTATTTACATACATGCATCTGTGCTCTCTCTTCCCCATCACTTTCTCCCTTTTTCCACTTGTCCTCTTCCCTTCTCACATCTCATCATTTCCACCTCTCTCCTCCCTTTTCCCCACTCTGGTTACTTAAAGGGTACCCATATATTTCCTTTTTTTCAATATCATTAAGCTGCTTTAGTTGCCTGACTTCAATACGACATTGCTTTATCCACATATGACTA
Organism: Panulirus ornatus; assembly: GCF_036320965.1. NCBI lineage: Eukaryota > Metazoa > Arthropoda > Malacostraca > Decapoda > Palinuridae > Panulirus > Panulirus ornatus. The sequence goes on from NC_092227.1 coordinate 89,571,597, forward strand.
CTGCTTCAAAATTATAAACATAATCACTGGTTTTTGTTGGTTGTGATAGGTGGGCTACCAGTGCTGTATTTCCGGGTGAAGTTTTGGGTGAGTGACCCTGGGAAGCTTACAGAGGAGTACACTCGCTATCATGTGTTCCTCCAGTTGCGGCGGGATATCATGGAGGGCCGCCTTCTCACCCAGCCCTCCACTGCTGCCCTCCTTGCCTCCTATGCTCTCCAGTGTGAGTACCATACTTGCCTCCTTCTTCCTGCATTTCCACACATTAATGACACTTTCATGTTCAAAATTCCCAGACCCTGTGTCTTTTCTTAGGGGGTGTGCCTGAGCATTCTTAAATTTTGGTACATATAAAAACACAAAATGTGGAAGGTCAAATGATCAGACTTATTGCAATATAAAGGGACTTCTTTACACATCTTTTATTGATATATGTTTCCAGTACCTGTACAGTGCCAGTATAAACGTTTTGTAATTCATTGCATGAATATGGATATTTTTCTTTTACATTAAAACAGAAAACATTTTCCCTTTGACATACTTTGAAGGTAATGGGATTAGAATTGTAAGGTAATACCTGTAAGTATGATTTTGATAATGATGATACTGATAATATCAGTGATGATAATAATATTGATGATAATGAATGTGTGTGGATGTAACCTAGACGAAAAGAAAATTGAGATAGGTAGTATGTTTGAAGAAAGAAACTTGAAGTTCTGGCTCTGAATGAAATGAAGGTCAAGGGTAATGGGGAAGAATGGTTTGGAAAAGTCTTAGGGGTAAAGTCAGGGGTTGTTGAGAGGACAAGAGCTAAGGAAGGAATAGCACTACTCCTGAAGCAAGAGGTGTGGGAGTATGTAACAGTGTAAGAAAGTAAATTCTAGATTGATGTGGGTGAAAATGAAAGTGGATGGAGAGAGATGGGTGATAATTGGTGCTTATGCACCTGGTCATGAGAAGTAAGTGTTTTGGGAGCATCTGAGTGAGTGTGTCAGCAGCTTTGATGCACGAGACTGGGTATTAGTGATGGTTGATTTAGGTGCAAAGATGAGTAATGTGGCAGTTGAGGGTGTAATTGGTGTACATGGGGTATTCAGTGTTGTGAATGGAAATGGTGAAGAGCATGTGGATTTGTCTGCTAAAAGACTGGTAATTGGCAATACCTAGTTTAAGAGATGTACACAAACATACGTATGTGAGTAGGAGAGATGGTCAAAGGGCATTTTTGGATTATGTGTTAATTGATAGACATGTAGAATAGAGACTTTTGGATGTTAATGTTCTGAGAGGGGCAGCTGGAGGGATGTCTTATGTCTTGTGGAGGCAAAGGTGAAGATTTGTAGAGGTGTTCAAAAAAGAAGAGAAACTGTTGGGGAGAAGAGAGTGGTGAGAGTAGGTGAGCTTAGAAAGGAGACTTGTGTGAGGACGTACTAAGAGAGATTGAGTGTAGAATGGCAGAAGGTGAGAGAAAAATTTCATGAAGGGACTGGGGGAGGAATGGGATGTATTTAGGGAAGCAGTGATGGCATGTACAAAAGATGCATGTGGCATAAGAAAGGTGGGAGGTGAGGAGATTAGAAAGGGTAGTGAGTGGTGGGATGAAAAAGTAAGGTTGTTAGTGAAAGAGAAAAGAGAGGCGTTTGGACAATATTTGCGAGGAAAGAGTGGAAATGACTGGGAGATGTATGAAATAATGCGGCAGGAGGTTAAGAGGATGGTGCAAAGGTTGAAAAAGAGGGCAAATGAGAGCTGGGATGAGAGAGTATCATTAAACTTAAGGGAAAATAAAAAGATGTTTTGGAGGGAGATGAATAACATGTATAAGAGAAGAGAACATGGGAACATCGATGAAGTGGGTAAGGGGGGAAGTAATATCACGAAGTGATGAAGTGAGAAGGAGATGGAGTGAGTATTTTGAAGGTTTGTTGGATGTATTTGATGATAGAGTGGCAGATGTAGGGTGTTTTGGTTAGGATGGTGTGCTAAGAAAGAAGGTCAGGGAGAAAGGTTTGGTTAAGAGAGAAGAGGTAGTGAAAGCTTTGCTAAAGATGAAATCTGGCAAGGTGGTGGGTTTGCATGGGATTGCAGTTGAAGTTATTAAGAAAGGGGTGACTGTGTTGCTCATTGATTGTTAGAGATATTCAATGTATGTATGGGTTATGGTGAAGTTCCTAAGGATTGTACAAAAGCAAAGGGGATAAAGGTGAGTGTTCAAACTACAAAGGTATAAGTTTTTTGGGTATTCCTGGGAAATTATATAGGAGGGTATTGATTGAGAGGGTAAAGGCATGTACTGAGCATCAGACTGGAGAAAAGTACAGTGGTTTCAGAAGTGGTAGAGGATGTGTGAATCAGGTGTTTGCTTTGGAGAATGTGTATGAGAAATACACTGAAAAACAGATGGATTTGTATGTGGCATTTTGTGGATCTGGAGAAAGCATATGATAGGGTTGATAGCGATGCTTTATGGAGGGTCTTAAAAGTATGATAGGATTGATGGAGATGTTTATGGAGGGTCTTAAAAGTATATGGTGTGGGCGGTAAGCTGCTAGAAGCAGTGATACATTTTTACCAAGGATGTAAGGCATGTGTGCAAGTAGGAAGAGAGGAGAGTGACTGGTTTCCAGTGAAGGTCGGTGTGTGGCAGGGGTATGTGATGTCCCCATGGTTGTTTACCATGTTTATGGATGGGGAGGTTAGGGAGGTGAATGCAAGAGTTTTGGAGAGAGTGGAAGTGAGTCACAGGGTGGGGGAGGGAGCGAAGGTTTAGGGAGCAATGAAGAATGTGTGGAAGGAGAGAACGTTATCTTGGAGTGCAAAAATGAGTATGTTTGAAGGAATGGTAGTTCCAACAGTATTATATGTTTGCGAGGCATGGGCTATGGATAAGGTTGTAGAGAGGAGGGTAGATGTGTTGGAAATGAAATGTTTGAGGACAGTATGTGGTGTGAGTTGGTTTGATCAAGTGAATAATGAAAGGGTAAGAGAGATATTTGGAAATGTAAATGAGTGTGGTTGAAAGAGCAGAAGAGGGTGTGTTGAAATGGTTTGGACATAAGGAGAGAATGAGTGAGGAAAGAGTGACATAGAGGATATATGTGTCAGAGGTTGAGGGAACAAGGAGAAGTGGGAGACAAAATTGGAGGTGGAAAGATGGAGTGAAAAGATTTTGAGTGATTGGGGCCTGAACATACAGGAGGGTGAGAGGCTTGCAAGGAATAGAGTGAATTGGAACATTGTGGTATACCTGGGCCCACTTGCTGTCAGTGGACTGAACCAGGGCGTGTTAAATGTCTGGGGTAAGCCATGGAAAGGTCTGTCGGGACTGGATGTAGATAGGGAGCTGTTGTTTCGGTGCATTGCACACTGCCAGTTATAGTCTGAGTGTGAACGAATGTGGCCTTTTTTTGTCTGTTGTCGTGGCACTACCTTGCTGAAGTAGGGGGTAGCGATGCTGTTTCCTGTGAGACGGCGTAGCTACAGGAATGGATGAAGGCAAGCAAGTATGAATATGTACATGTGTGTATATATATATATATATATTTTATTTATATATTTATTTTGCTTTGTCGCTGTCTCCCGCGTTTGCGAGGTAGCACAAGGAAACAGACGAAAGAAATGGCCCAACCCATCCCCATACACATGTATATACATACACGTCCACACACGCAAATATACATACCTATACATCTCAATGTACACATATATATACACACACAGACACATACATATATACCCATGCACACAATTCACACTGTCTGCCTTTATTCATTCCCATCGCCACCTCGCCACACATGGAATACCATCCCCCTCCCCCCTCATGTGTGCAAGATAGCGCTAGGAAAAGACAACAAAGGCCCCATTCGTTCACACTCAGTCTCTAGCTGTCATGCAATTATGCCTGAAACCACAGCTCCCTTTCCACATCCAGGCCCCACACAACTTTCCATGGTTTACCCCAGACGCTTCACATGCCCTGATTCAATCCACTGACAGCACGTCAACCCCGGTATACCACATCGATCCAATTCACTCTATTCCTTGCCCACCTTTCACCCTCCTGCATGTTCAGGCCCCGATCACTCAAAATCTTTTTCACTCCATCTTTCCACCTCCAATTTGGTCTCCCACTTCTCCTCGTTCCCTCCACCTCCGACACATATATCCTCTTGGTCAATCTTTCCTCACTCATTCTCTCCATGTGCCCAAACCATTTCAAAACACCCTCTTCTGCTCTCTCAACCACGCTCTTTTTATTTCCACACATCTCTCTTACCCTTACATTACTTACTTGATCAAACCACCTCACACCACACATTGTCCTCAAACATCTCATTTCCAGCACATCCACCCTCCTGTGCACAACTCTATCCATAGCCCACGCCTCGCAACCATACAACATTGTTGGAACCACTATTCCTTCAAACATACCCATTTTTGCTTTCCGAGATAATGTTCTCGACTTCCACACATTCTTCAAGGCTCCCAGGATTTTCGCCCCCTCCCCCACCCTATGATTCACTTCCGCTTCCATGGTTCCATCCGCTGCCAGATCCACTCCCAGATATCTAACGCGGGAGACAGCGACAAAGCAAAATAAAAGATAAATAAAAAATAAATAATAATAGTAATAATAATAATAATGATAATAAAAGTAATAATGAAAATGATAAGAATAATACAGTATATATCTGGTTAGGTGTTGAGCAACTCTCTCTCCACAGTATCTCTGACTTAGCCAAAGACAGAAGTAGTTAGATGTCTGGAGCAGAAGAGATATTTGTTTTTTGTTGCCTGGGTGTAGAGTAACAAAAGAGCTGCAGGGAGTAATGAAATGAAGATTGTGAACATTTATGTTAATACATATAAAGGGATTAATTAGAAAAGTATTAAAGAATTGAGGAGGTTTTGCAAAGAAAGGGAAGAGAAAATGAGAGATTATATATTAGATTGCTCATAAAACCAGAGAATGTTTATAAAAGATGAAAGAGTTATTGTGAAAAGCTATGAGTTATTGAAAGACAGAAGGAAGTTGTATGGCTGTTGCAGCATAAGAAGTAGGTATGCTAGGTAGTATGGTTGAATGTTCCAGGTAGATTGAGTCTGAAGAAATGGTAACATTGATTGGAAAGACAAGATAAAGTAATATCTGTCATTATGTTTATGCAACAAAAAAGTTGAGGTAGAAATTCAGATTATCATTGTGCAGCATATCACTTCTGTAATGAAACAGAGATCATTGTTATTGTATATCGTGACTACTATAGTAGTGTATTTAATTGGAAATAAGCAGAATTATATTTTTACGTCAGTTATATCATGAAACTTGCTAGTAGTCGCTTATTTATGTAATAGAAACTTCTTTGTCCCATGTAGTTATGAAGACAGGAAGCAAAGCTAATGCCAGGTTGGACATACTCTGTATGATTATTTCAGCTGAACTAGGTGACTACAGTCTTGAGGAGCATGGTAACAGCTACTTGACAGACATGAAACTTGTCCCCAATCAGACAGAGGAACTCGAGAAAAAGATTGTAGAGCTACACAAACTTCACAAGTGAGTTGTTCATCTGGTGATGACATTCTAGTCTGGAAATTGAGGTCTTCCTTATTTCAGTTTAGTTATATAAGTTTGTTTATCAGTAGAATTCTCTGGTTACGATGCATGAAATTTCTCATAACTAAGACAGCTTAGACATTTTATGATGTAAGGAGAATTGTTATACATAGTTCATGATATTTCTGATCTGTAATAGTGCTGGACTTAAATACAAAAAATTGATCTGCTGCAGTATTTTTCACATTGCTAAAAAATGGTGTACACATGTATTATTCAGGAGCTTTGTGGCCTATGAATGCTTCCTATCATTCTTAAAGCATATTCAGATCTTCAGCTTATGATAGATTTTCATTGCTGATTGGATTTTTAGTTACTTGTAGTACAATTTGGTCAATGAAATTTGAAAAAGGCATTGATGAAGATAATTCGATGTAACTTTATGTATGTATATCTGTTCGTGAAACACAAAAGTGACAGTTTTATGTATTTCCTTCCTAAAAGTTGTCTTTTTGTCTACATTGTGATTTATAAACAACATATTAGCTAGAACTGGTAAAGTATTTACATTTCATGTTATTTTATTATTATTTTATTATACTTTGTCGCTGTCTCCCGCGTTTGAGGTAGCGAAAGGAAACAGACGAAAGAAATGGCCCAACCCCCCCCATACACATGTATATACATACGTCCACACACGCAAATATACATACCTACACAGCTTTCCATGGTTTACCCCAGACGCTTCACATGCCTTGCTTCAATCCACTGACAGCACGTCAACCCCGTTATACCACATCGCTCCAATTCACTCTATTCCTTGCCCTCCTTTCACCCTCCTGCATGTTCAGGCCCCGATCACACAAAATCTTTTTCACTCCATCTTTCCACCTCCAATTTGGTCTCCCTCTTCTCCTTGTTCCCTCCACCTCCAACACATATATCCTCTTGGTCAATCTTTCCTCACTCATCCTCTCCATGTGCCCAAACCACTTCAAAACACCCTCTTCTGCTCTCTCAACCACGCTCTTTTTATTTCCACACATCTCTCTTACCCTTACGTTACTCACTCGATCAAACCACCTCACACCACACATTGTCCTCAAACATCTCATTTCCAGCACATCCATCCTCCTGCGCACAACTCTATCCATAGCCCACGCCTCGCAACCATACAACATTGTTGGAACCACTATTCCTTCAAACATACCCATTTTTGCTTTCCGAGATAATGTTCTCGACTTCCACACATTCTTCAAGGCCCCCAGAATTTTCGCCCCCTCCCCCACCCTATGATCCACTTCCGCTTCCATGGTTCCATCCGCTGCCAGATCCACTCCCAGATATCTAAAACACTTCACTTCCTCCAGTTTTTCTCCATTCAAACTCACCTCCCAATTGACTTGACCCTCAACCCTACTGTACCTAATAACCTTGCTCTTATTCACATTTACTCTTAACTTTCTTCTTCCACACACTTTTCCAAACTCAGTCACCAGCTTCTGCAGTTTCTCACATGAATCAGCCACCAGCGCTGTATCATCAGCGAACAACAACTGACTCACTTCCCAAGCTCTCTCATCCCCAACAGACTTCATACTTGCCCCTCTTTCCAAAACTCTTGCATTTACCTCCCTAACAACCCCATCCATAAACAAATTAAACAACCATGGAGACATCACACACCCCTGCCGCAAACCTACATTCACTGAGAACCAATCACTTTCCTCTCTTCCTACACGTACACATGCCTTACATCCTCGATAAAAACTTTTCACTGCTTCTAACAACTTGCCTCCCACACCATATATTCTTAATACCTTCCACAGAGCATCTCTATCAACTCTATCATATGCCTTCTCCAGATCCATAAATGCTACATACAAATCCATTTGCTTTTCTAAGTATTTCTCACATACATTCTTCAGAGCAAACACCTGATCCACACATCCTCTACCACTTCTGAAACCATTTCATGTTATAGGTAGTTAATGATTAAAGGTAAACTTCTGTTGTTTTCATTCATTCTTCAATATTATACAGTTCCTGCATCTAATTGATATGTATGCATGTGAGTGGATGGGCTATTCTTTGTTTCTTGGCGCTACCTCACTGATGCAGCAAACAGTGATTAAGTATAATAGATATTAATAATGAATGATGGTTTTATGGAATTGTCAGTTAAACTGTGTAGCTGATGATTGAAAGATTAAAGGAAAATGTATTAACAATAATGTTTAACATTGAGGGTAGCCCATGAGTTCTTAGCTTCTTGTACTGTATGTAAAAAAGAACTTTGGCCATTGGTATCATAGAACATCTCAGTGCTTGATTTTTTTTTTTTTTTTTAAGAAATTCCATCTTCTAAATTTCTTTTTATTACAGAGGCCAGACACCAGCAGATGCCGAGTTCAATTTCTTAGATCATGCTAAGCGGTTAGATCTCTATGGTGTTGACCTGCACAAAGCTAGGGTAAGCTCACTCTATTGTCTGTTAGATGTTCTGCAGCAAAGTATGTAATGAAGAACTTTTATGCATAAGTAGTTAAGGGTATTACTTTCCTTACTTGACCTGTTATATAACATTGATTTCCAGAAACTAATTGCTATTTGTATCGTTATTGATAAAGTCTTGTTGAATGTACATTCACATTCACATCAAAAATATTTTTTGGAAATTACAAATTGACATATTCCTGAAGTTGAAATAATTACATTTTTCATACCTAGTTACCTTTCCTACCATTGTGAGGCAGCATCAGGAATATATGAACAAAAATCCTCACTTGCACACATTTATTTTCATATCATGTAAATTGTCCCAAAAGGAGAGCCCACCATCCACAGCCAAGTCCACACACCATGGTTTATCTTCACTGCTTCATGTGCCCACTTCTAACAGTTTACTGCATGTCACCCCTTATACACCATATCAGTCCACACTAGTTTATTCTAGGTATATTGCAACAGAGTATATAATGAAGAATTTTTGTGCATATGTAGTTCAGTGTATTTCTTTCCATACTTTTAACAGTTGTTTAATATCGCTTTCCAGAAAATAGTTGTTACTTTCATCATTATTGATATAGTTTTACCAGTTTTACATTCAAATCAAGATGAACAAACCCATCAGAATGTTTTCTAGAGAATACATATTGATGTATTCCTAAAGTTGAAACATGATAGATTTTTCATAGCTTATTACTTTTCTTGCATAAGCAAGGTAGCATCAGGAACATATGAAAAAAAGGCCTCACTTGCACACACTCATCTTTATCTGTTGAGTATAATGCCCCCAAAGCAGAGCCCACCATCCACAACCAAGCCCACATACCACTTTTTAGTTTATCTTCATTGCTTCATCTGCCCACTTCAGCCCACTGACTTTGTATCATCCCCTTCATACCATATCAATCCAGTTGATTCTATCCAGAGCACACTTCTCATCCTCTTGAATATTCAGGCCTTGATACCCTAGAGCTTCTTTCACTTCATCTTTCCATCTTTTTTTCCAGTCCCGCCTTCCCCTTGCTCCCTCCACTTCTAACACTTGTACCCTCTTAGTCACATACATCAAGAATTCAAGCTGTGTAAATGAGCTGTTTCAGAGAAGTATATGGTATGAGTAGATGGAATGAAGAAAGAAATGAGGGGATGTATGGCATGGTGGGGAATTCAAAGAGAATGAAATTTGGAGTGGTAGGGTGTGAAATCTAATAATTTGAGGTGTTGTAGGTATATAGAAAGAATACAAGACCGGAAGTTTATGAGGAGAGTGTGTGATAGCATTAAAGGGGTTGATGTGAGAGGAAGACCACCTATCACATGAGGAAATAGAGTGGACGAGTGCTGGAGGGAGAGAAATTGTGGAGGAATGTGTGGAATGGTGTATGCAAGGGAAGCATATAAGGGCAGGGATAAATGGAGTTTCTTTTGCTGTAGCCACCCCCTTGATGGGAGTTCCTAGAAGGAATGGGCATCAGAGATATAGATAGAGAAAATGTCGTTCCTCATTCATTGTTTTCAAACATCAGAACCATTTCAGCACACACTGGTTGTCCCTCTCAGTCAGACTATGCTTACTATCACACCTGTCTTAGACACTATCACTCTTTGCATAATCAGGATGTTACACACTGCATATCATCATCAGGCATTTTGTTTCCAAGACATCTGCCCTCTTTTTTTCCTTTGTCTTCAAGCCCAAGAATCACATCCAAACAACTCTCTTGGACTGCTGTACCTTCAAACTCATCTTTGCCTTTACAAACATTGACCACTCCCTTCACATGATTCTTAATTCTCCCAGGACCTTAGCACCTTTTTCCACCCTATTATTTCCATCTTCCACTTTGCTCACAAGTATCTACAACTCTCAACTTCCTCTGAATCATTGACATTTAAACTTACACTCAAACCATCCTGCCTCACCCTGGTGCTGCATCTTATTACCTTACTTCTCTTTCACATTCTCTCTTAAACTCTGATTCTCTTTGTATTAAGTTTTCTTTAGGGTCTCGACAAAGCTTTTTCAACTTAAAATAGCAACTGACTCAATTCCCAAACCCACTCCATGACTGGCATACTAGGTCCAAAACCTTTGCATTTGCCTCCACCACCCTAGCCATGAGTGGATTAAATAGCCCATGTTGACATCACACATCCCTGATGTAGACTTACTTTCCCTAAGTACTACTGCCATACTTTACAGGTAGAAACTTCTTCCTGCCTTCAGTATTCTTCCCACTCTGTGCATTTGTAGCACCTTCCAAAAGAAATGTCTGTCAACCCTGTCATATACTTTTCCAAATCCATAAATGCACATACAAATCCCTCTTTTTACAAGCATTCTCAAACAATACCAGTCAATACCAGGTCTGCACATCCTTTACTATGCTTAAAGACATCGTTTCTCCTCCCTCATCAGCTGTGCTTTTGTTGCTGCCAAAGTCGCAATCATCAGTTATACTAAGGGGCCTTATACCTTTGAATACATTTGTTGTATGAAACTGATCACTATTAGCATTTTTAGTCATTGTGTTTGTTCTGTTTCTTGGTTGTTATGTGTTGAAGCAAGTTCTTCAACATCTAGAGCGTCATCTTGGAATATTTTCTCATCTCCAGACTAAGCCCTAAGAGCATCATGAAGAGGCAGCTCTTGCTCACAGGAATATGTATGTAACTTGCCAGATGAGCTAGACTCATTCCTGAACACATTCACAGATGATGTCATAGTCCTATGGAAGGAGAGTAAAGAATGATGAGGGTTGCATTAACTTGTAAGGGAATGTATACAAACTCCATAGAGGATATGATACATGGTTAATGAAATTATTCCAAGTGAATGCAAAGTAATGAGGACACAATGAAAGGCCTCATTGGAAATCATTGTCTTCCAGGAATTAGACTGCAGGGATTTGTGAGTGAGAGAAACTTGTAAGTCATCATTATACTTAAGCTGTTGCCAGAGCTACACCTCAGGAGAATTGCAAAGGAGATGCACTCTTTACTGGCAAATGTAAATCATATTTAAGTACATAGATAAGGAAATCTTAAGCAAAATGTATACTGAGTTTATTATCTCAAAACTAAATCATACTTTTCAAGTTTGGTCTCTGTATTTATAGAAGAAGGTTTAGAAGAGGACAATAAAGATGGTAGTACATAGTAGTTGGAAGGCAACCACCAACCAGGGAGGTATATTACAGGTACCACCTACCTGGGTATTGGGAGGATTACTGACAGCTATGTAGTGAGCCAACACTTCAATAGTTGTCAAGTTGTACTTCTTTGACTAAGGGAGCCATCTTTTCTTTTTGCCATGCCTACATGTGGACTACTGGCATTTTGTCCACAAATACAATCTCTTCTTTTCACACATAATACTTGGACCATATCTAACTTACATAACTCTTTCTTCATAATTCTAGACTTGCCTGTGGTGAGTGCTATGTGCTAGCCCTACCTTTTGGCAAAATGTTAGGAGCAAGAGATAAAAGTAGTAGGTAGGAAGATTAGACAGGAGCAATGGAAAGAAACAGTAGATTGAAGTATTAGGTAGGAGCATGAGCTGGGAGCCTTAGGTAGAAGTATTAGGTTTGAACATTAGGCAGACACATTAGGTTGAATTAGTTGGTAGTAACATTGGGTGGAGCCTCTGAGATTGTCTCTGATATATTAGTCAGGCTACTCAGTTTGTGTGGTCCAAGGTGAAATGCCTGAGGACTGTCAAATGCTTGTTTAGTACTCTTGCATAAAGGCAAGGGGGCAAAAGTGAATTGTGGAATTACAGAGGTATATGTTATTTTAGTATACCTGGTAAAGTGTATAGGAGAATGGTTACTGAAATGGTGATGACCTGCACAGAGTATCAGATTGGTTAGGAGAGGAAGAGGATGTGTGGACCGGTTACTGAAATGGTGATGACCTGCACAGAGTATCAGATTGGTTAGGAGAGGAAGAGGATGTGTGGACCAAGTGTTTACCTGGAAGACTTTGTTTGAGAACTACTTTGAGAAAGAGTAATTTATTTTTAGTGTATCCTTCACTCATATACCATCAAGAAGCAGTTTATCAATGTTTAAGGTTTATTCCTCATGTGCAGTGTGTTGATGCTTTCTAAGTCCCAGTATATATTAATTGTCATGGGATTTTTTTCAGGACTCAACCAACCGCGAGATACACTTGGGTGTAACTGCGATCGGTCTGGTAGTGTTCCAGAATGGAATCAAAATGAACACTTTTAGCTGGGCTAAGATTATCAAGATTTCATTCAAGCGGAAACAGTTTTTTATTCAGCTTAGAAGGGAACTGGTAAGAAATAGTTTGTTTTCCATTTCAAAAATCTTTAATGTGTAAGTATTAAGAGGTTTTATGTAATATCATTTTTCTTGATAAAACTTGAATATTTTTTGATGAAAGTTGCTAGTTTATTCTGTTGAATAAGTTTTAGTTATATTATGTTATATTGAGTGGGAGGTAAGTTTGAATGGAGAAAAACTGGAGGAAGTAAAGTGTTTTGGATATCTGGGAGTGGATTTGGCAGCGGATGGAACCATGGAAGCAGAAGTGAGTCAGAGGGTCACCCTCCTCTATGTTCAGGCCCTGATCGCTCAAATTCTTTTTCACTCCATCCTTCCACCTCCAATTTGGTATCCCTCTTCTCATTCCCTCCACCTCTAACACATATATCCTCTTGGTCAATCTTTCCTCACTCATTCTCTCCATGTGACCAAAACATTTCAATACACCCTCTTCTGCTCTCTCAACCACACTCGTTTTATTACCACACATCTCTCTTACCTTTTCATTACTGACTTGATCAAACCACCTCACACCACATGTTGTCTTCAGACATCTCATTTTCAACACATCCACCCTCCTCTGCACAACTATATCTATAGCCCATGCCTCACAACCAAGTAACATTGTTGGAACCACTGTTCTTTCAAACATGCCCATTTTTGCTCTCCGAGGTAACGTTCTCACCTTCCACACATTTTTCAACGCTCCTAGAACCTTTGCCCCCTCCCCCACCCTGTGACTCACTTCTACTTCCATGGTTCCATCCGCTTCCAAATCCACTCCCAGATATCTAAATCACTTCACTTCATCCAGTTTTTCTCCATTCAAACTTACCTCCCAATTGACTTATCCATCAACCCTACTGTACCTAACAACCTTGCTCTTATTCACATTTACTCTCAGCTTTCTTCTTTCACATACTTTACCAAACTCAGTCATCAGCTTCTGCAGTTTCTCACCCGAATCAGCCACCAGTGCTGTATCATCAGCTAACAACAATTGACTCACTTCCCAAGTCCTCTCATCTACAACAGAGTGCATACTTGCCCCTCTCTCCAAAACTCTTACATTCACCTCCCCTAACAACCCCATCCATAAACAAAGTAAAAAACCATGGAGACATCACGCACCCCTGCAGCAAACCAACATTCAGTGGGAACCAGTCACTTTCCTCTCCTCCTACTCGTACACATGCCTTACATCCTCAATAAAAACTTTTCACTGCTTCTAGCATCTTACCTCCCACACCATATACTCTTAATACCTTCCACAAAGCATCTCTATCAACTCTATCGTATGCTTTCTCCAGATCCATAGATGCTACATACAAATCCATTTGTTTTGCTACGTTTTTCTCACATACATTCTTCAAAGCAAACACCTGATCCACATATCCTCTACCACTTCTAAAACTATGCTGCTCTTCCCCAATCTGATGTTCTTTACATGCCTTCACCCTCTCAATCAATACCCTCCCATATAATTTCCCAGGAATACTCAGCAAACTTATACCTCTGTAATTTGAACACTCACCTTTGTCCCCTTTGCCTTTGTACAATGGCACTATGCATGCATTCTGCCAATCCCCAGGTACTTCACCATGAACCATGCATACGTTGAGTATCCTCACCAACCAGTCAACAACACAGTCACCCCCTTTTTTTTTTTAATAAACTCCCCAGCAGTACCATCCAAACCTGCTGCCTTGCTGGCTTTCATCTTCTGCAAAGCTTTCACTACCTCTTCTCTGTTTACCAAATCATTTTCCATAACCTTTTCACTTCACATACCACCTCGACCAAAACACTCCATCTCTTCCACTCTATCATCAAACACATTCGACAAACCTTCAAAATACTCGCTCCATCCCCCTCTCACTTCACCACTACTTGTTATTACCTCCCATTTGCCCCCTTCACTGATGTTCCCATTTGTTCTCTTGTCTTACGCACTTTATTTACCTCCTTCCGAAACATCTTTTTATTCTCCCTAAAATTTGATACTCTCATTTGCCCTCTTTTTCACCTTTTGTACCTTTGTCTTGAACTCTTGCCTCTTTCTTTTATACATCTCCCAGTCATTTGCACTATTTCCCTGCAAAAATCATTCAAATGCCTCTCTCTTCTCTTTCATTCATAATCATACGTCTTCATCCTACCACTCACTACCCTTTCTAATCTGCCCACCTCCCACCTTTTTCATACCACAGGCATCTTTGTGCAAGCCATCATTGCTTCCCTAAATACATCCCATTCCTCCCCCACTCCCCTTATATCATTTGCTCGCAGCCTTTTCCATTCTGCACTCAATCTCTCCCGGTACTTCCTCTCACAAGTCTCCTTTCCAAGCTCACTAAATCTCACCTCTCTCTTCATCCCAACATTCTCTCTTCTTTTTTGTAAACCTCTACATATCTTCACCTTCGCCTTCACAAGATAATGATCAGACATCCCTCCAGTTGCCCCTCTCAGCACATTAACATCCAAAAGTCTCTCACACGCCAATCAGTTACCACGTAATCCAGTAACGCTCTCTGGCCATCTCTCCTACTTACATGCATATACCTATGTATATCTCTGTTTTTAAACCAGGTATTCCCAATCAGCTATTTCAGCACACAAATCTACAAGCTCTTCACCATTTCCATTTGCAACACTGAACACCCCATATACATCAGTTATACCCTCAACTGCCACATTACTCACCTTTGCATTCAAATCACCCATCACTATAACATATGCACATATACATACATATACATATCAACGTTTACATACACAGACATTACATACATACACATGTACACATTCATATTTGCTTGCCTTCATCCATTCCCGACACCACCTGCCCCACAGGAAACAGCATCGCTACCCCCTGCTTCAGCAAGGTAGTGCCTGGAAAACAGACAAAAATGGGCACATTCGTTCACACTCAGTCTCTAGCTGTCATGTGTAATGCACTGAAACCACAGCTTCCTATCCACATCCAGGTCCCACAGACCCTTCCATGGTTTACCCCAGACATTTCAAATGCCCTGGTTCAGTCCATTGACAGCACATCAACCTTGGTGTACCATATCATTCCAATTCATTCTGTTGCTTGCATGCCTCTCACCCTCCTGTATGTTCAGGCCTTGACCATTCAAGAGCCTTCCACCTCCAGTTTTGTCTCCCACCTCTTGTTCTCTCCACCTCTGACACATATATCCTCTTTGTCAATTTTTCCTCACTCATTCTCTCCATATGTCCAGACCATTTCAACACACCTTCTGCTCTCTCAACCACACTATGTTTATTTTTACACATCTCTCTTACCCTTTCATTATGTACTCGATCAAACCACCTCAGACATTTCATTTCCAACACATCCACTCTCCTCCATACAACCCTATCTATAGCCCATGCCTCCCAACCATATAACATTGTTGGAACCACTATTCATTCAAACACCCATTTTTGTTCTCTGAGATAACGTTCTCTCCTTCCACCCATTCTTTATTGCTCCTAGAACCATTGACCCCTCCCCCACCCTGTAACTCACTTCTGCTTCCATGGTCCCATTCACTGCTAAGTTCACTCCCAGATATCTAAAATACTTCACTCGTCCAATTTTTCTCTATTCACACTTCTTTCTTTCTTTCAAACTATTCGCCATTTCCGCGTTAGCAAGGTAGCGTTAAGAATAGAGGACTGGGCCTCTGAGGGAATATCCTCACCTGGCCCCCTTCTCTGTTCCTTCTTTTGGAAAATTAAAAAAAAAAAAAGAGGGGAGGATTTCACACTACATCCCAATTAACTTGTCCTTCAACCCTATTGAACCTAATAACCTTGACCTTATTCACATTTCCGTCAACTTTCTCCTTTCACACACTTTTCCAGACTCAGTCACAAACTTCTGCAGTTTCTCACTCGAATCAGCCACCAGTGCTGTATCATCCGCGAACAACAGCTAACTCACTTCCCAAGCCCTCTCATCCACAACAGACTGCATACTTGCCCCTCTCTCCAAAAATCTTGCATTTACATCCCTAACCACCACATCCATAAACAAGTTAAACAACCATGGGGACATCACACACCCCTGCCACAGACCAACATTCACTGGGAACCAATCACTCTCCTATCTTTCTACTCATACACATACCTTACATCCATGGTAAAATCTTTTCACTGCTTTTAGCAGCTTACCTCCCACACCATATACTCATAAGACCTTCCACAAAGCATCTCTATCAGCCCTATCACATGCCTTCTCCAGATCCATAAAGCTACATACAAATCCATCTGTTCCTCTACCACTTCTGAAACCACACTGCTCCTCCCCATTCTGATGTGCTGTAAATGCCTTCAGTCTCTTAATCAATAACTTCCCATACAATTTCCCAGGAACACTCAACAAACTCATTCCTCTATAGTTTGAACACTCACCTTTATCCCCTTTGCCTTTGTACAATGGCACTATGCATGCACTCTGCCACTCCTCAGGCACCTCACCATGATCCATACATACATTGAGTCTCTTTACCAACCAGTTAACAGCACATTCACCCCCTTTCTTAATGAATTCAACTTCAGTACCATCCAGACCCACTGTCTTGCTGGATTTCATCATCTGCAAGGCTTTCACTACTTCTCTCTTAACCTAACCTTTTTCCCTGACCTTCACACTTTGCGCACCACCCCAACCAACACACCCTGCATCTGTCACTATCATCACGTGCATTCAACAAACCTGCAAAATACTCACTCCATCACTACCTGTTATCATATCCCCCCCTTGCCCTTTTCACCGATGTTCCCATTTGCTTTCTTGTCTTACGCATGTTATTTACCTCCCTCCAAAACAATTTTTTATTCTCCGTAAAGTTTAATGATACTCTCTCACCCCAGCTCTCATTTGCCATCTTTTTCAGCCCTTCCATCTTTCTCTTGCAACTTTCTTTTATACATCTCCCAGTCATTTGCACTCCTTCGTTGTAAGTACTGTTCCAATGCCTCTCTTTTCTCTTTCACTACCAACTTTACTTCTTCATCCCACCACTCACTACCCTTTCTAATCTGCCCACCTCCCACCTTTCTCATGCCACATGCATCTTTTTCACATGCCTTCACTGCTTCTCGAAATGCATCCCATTCCTCACCCACTCCCCCCAGGTCATTTGCTCTCACCTTCTACCATTCTATACTCAATCTCTGATGGTATTGCTGTACTCAATTCTCCTTTCCAAGCTCACTTTCTTTCCCCCATTCTTTTCTCCATGACATTGTTTCCTCTTTTTGGAAATACTCTACAAATTCTAGCCTTTGCCTCCACGTGATAATGATCAGACATCCTTCCAGCTGCCCCTTCCTGCTGCCCCTTCCAGCAAATTTACATCTAAAAGTCTCTCTTTTACACTCTTATCAATTGATATGTAATCTAATAATACCCATTGACCATCTCTCATACTCACATACATATACTTGAGAATATCTCTCTATTTGAATGAGGTATTCCCAATCACCAGTCTTTTTTTCAGCACACAACTCCACAAGTTCTTCACCATTTCCATTTTAACACTGAATACCCCACACTCCCCAATTATTCCCTAACTGCTACCTTACTTACCTTTGCATTTGAATAACCCATCACTAATATCCAGTTTTGTGTATCAAAACTGCTTTGTCGAAGGTCTAAAGAGTGTATGGTGTGGGAAGTAAGCTGCTAGAAGCAGTGAAGAGTCTTTATCAAGGATGTAAGGCATGTGTATGAATAGGAAGAGAGGAGAGTGATTGGTTCCCAGTGAAGGTCGGTCTGCAGCAGAGGTGTTTGATGTCTTCCTTGTTGTCTAATTTGTTTATTAATGTTTATGGATTGGAGAGGCACATTGATGTTTCAGAAGTGGTAGAGGATGTGTCGATCAGGTGTATGCTTTGAAAAATTTGTGTGAGAAATTCTTAGAGTAACAGATGGATTTGTATGTGGGATTTTTTAGATCTGAAGAAGGCATATGACAAGGTTGATAGAGATGCTTTGTGTAAGGTCTTAAGAATATATGGTGTGGGAGGCAAGCTGCTAGAAGCAGTGAGAAGTTTTTATTAAGGACATAAGGCATGTGTATGAGCAGGAAGAGAGGAGAGTGATTGGTTCCTAGTGAAAGTCGGTCTGCAGCAGGGATGCATGATGGCCTCATGGTTGTTTAATTTGTTTATGGATGGTGTGGTTAGGGAGGTTAATTCATAGAGGTAAAATACTTACAGGTTTGTCTGTTTTTTAGAGATATCAGTTTATCTGCCTAATATTTATTGAGTAGATTTTGTGGATATTGTTGGGATATCTAATCCCAGTTTTTCAGTCACTGTAGTTATACACCTGCTCACTGTAGTTATACACCTGCTCACTGTAGTTATACACCTGCTCAGGACTGAGGTGTTTATCAGCTACGAGTTTTGCAAATTCCTCCACATACTCGGCAGCTTCTTCGTGGTTTGCAGACCACTTTTCTCTGCACACTTCATTCGTGGAAATTCCATGACACTTCTTGAATCTTTGAAGCCATCCTTCACTATAGTCATGCTCATGTTAGAATTTAAGTTCCTTATGGAACAACTTATCCTGGTCCATTATCATGCTACCTGACAAGTCCACTCATCACTCCGATGCTGTTGAAACTATTGCATCATCACTCGATTGTGCTCAGTACTCTTACCATCTTTCATAGTTTTTCTAATTGTCATTTGCTTCTTAGAATCGCTGTCTGCATAGAATTTCAATATTTTCTCCCTTTTCTTCTTTATATCATAAACTGTAGATGCCACACAGTTTATGTGCCAAAACACCACAGTCCATTTTTTCAACAGTTCTATTTTATCTTGGATCGATACGGACCGGTGTTTACGTTTGACACCATGACTGACACCCTTATATATATATCTTGGAAGCCATAGCTAGGGTTAAATTTAAGCAAAATAAGCTAAGAATCTCACAGAATTGCGGTATCACCACCAACAAGTGCAGTGTAAAGAATGTAAATAAGCATGCCCTACACACATCGCCATCTGTGGCCGCCCAGTAAACTAGTCTGGTGGCCGTGTTAATTTCAAGTTCCCTCGCGTAATTTTGTCAGGACTAAAGGAGGTGCCGAACCATCAGCTGCCAGAAATTCAGTGATGTACCTGTATTCACTTTTTTATATATCTGTGGTAAAAATGGTATTATTTATAGATTTCAAATGAAAGGAGATATGTTTTTCAAGAAATTGGCAAAAATCATCTTTGCCAGAGTCCTCTGGTATCAGTTCTGTTTCTCCACAAAATGCCAAAAATTCTCCCAGTGCAGATTTTTTGGTTTCTTTCTCTGATTTTGTGTAACTTCAATGGTAGATTATCATATTTTGGCAACTGTTGTTCATCATACATTTTGAAGTTTCTTGTACGTATGGTAACGAATGGAAATGTATATTCTGTGTTCCATTTTCACTCAGGGTCTCCATTATAGAAGTATTTCTTCATATATTTATAATGCACATTTTGCTTAAAATGTCCATAACTACTTCATATTGCAGAGGACTTGACCTCAAGGAAAAGATTTTATACTATTGTCTAAAAGGAGGTTTAAACACTTTATACTGTTTCCCAAGTTTATATGTAGCCATCCAGCACTGTGAACTTTATAAACCCAGTTTCAATCTCTTTCCACATCTTATGCATATGCATCATGCTCACTTCCCACCATTCCTGATATTTATATTTTTTCTATTTCTTTTAGTTTTTGCAAGTATGTTTTTTTTCCATACTTGTTTTGAGTTTCCCATGTTAGCGAGGTAGTGTCAGGAACAAACGAAGAAAACATCTCATTCACTCACACCCATTCTGTAACTGTCATATGTAACGCACCAAAACAACACCATCTATCCACAGCCAGGCCCTACACACCTTTTCCATGAGTGACTGCAGCTGCTTCATATGCCCTGGTTTAGTCCATAAACAGCACATCAACCTCTGTATAATACATCACACCTATTCACTTTTATCCACCGTGTGCATTTCACACTCCTGCATGTTCAAGTCTGTAGGAGCTTTCACACCAAAGAGAAATGTCACATGTGACATGCCACTTGAAAACAAACCCTTAGAAACAAATGAAATCTTTTACTCGGGAGTGGCATGACATGTTGCATGTGCCAGATGTCACTTGGATGCCACTCTGCGATTGGACCAGATGATTTTTCTTCAGTTTGCTACATGCCACCTCGGTCCAGTTTTATCAGATTTAATGGAGCTTTCACACCAAAGTGATGAATAACCAAGATAATATTGATACGAATAACATTAAAGATCAAGTAAGTAATGAAAGGGTAAGAGAGATGTGTGGTAATAAAAAGAGTGTGATTTAGAGAGCAGTAGAGGGAGTGTTGAAATGGTTTGGATATATGGAGAGAATGAGTAAGGAAAGATTGACAAAGAGGATATATGTGTGTCATAGGTGGAGGGAACAAGGAGATGCAGAAGACCAAACTGGAGGTGGAAGGATGGAGTGAAAAAGATTTTGAGCGATCGGGGCCTGAATGTACAAGAGGGTGAAAGGCATGCAAGGAATAGAGTGAATGTTGTGTACTGGGGTCGATGTGCTGTCAATGGACTGAACCAGGGCATGTGAAGTGCTTGGGGTAAACCATGGAAAGGTCTGTGGGGCTTGGATGTGGATAGGGAGCTGTGGTTTGGGCGCATTACACATGGCAGCTAGAGACTGAATGTGAACAAATGTGGCCTTTTTTTTTTTTGTCTTTTCCTGGTGCTACCTCACTGAAGGGGGGATGTGCTATTTCCTGTGTGGAGGGGTAGGGACAGAATGGATGAAGACAAGCAAGCATGAATATGTACATGTGTATATATGTATATGTCTGTGTATGTATATGTTGATATGTATATGTATGTATATGTGCCTGTATGGGCGTTTATGTATGTATATGTGTTTATACGAGTGGTTGGGCCATTCTTCGTCTGTTTCCTGGCACTATCTTGTTGATGTGGGAAACAGCAATTAAGTATAATATAAAAAACATTAAAGATACAAAAAACTAGTGGATTTATGGTGTATGTAGTGAATTTTGAAGAGTCTCCTAGCAGATTTTCTCTAGTCACATTTGACAACACTGCCTCGATCATACAGTCTGTGGAGAAAGGTGAGTAGTCATTCCTCACTGCTCACAGATCTTCAGTAGTTAGCATCCCTCTGCTGCAATAAAGGCTTCACAGTGGTTACCAGATTATGAAGTGTCTTACCACATATGGTAAAGCTACTGAAACTTCTCTGGATGCAGCTCTAGTTGCCTTGCAACTACATAAGTACTATGAATCCCTGCATTGTCTTTCAGATATGTATGTACCCACCACCTCTTCTTATGTTTTCCTCTGGTGATTACAACATCAATCAGAGCGATTATATTGGCATCATTATCTGGTGGTGACATCTTGTAAACTGAGCAGGGAAATATATGCACCACATGTCACATGTCACTTTGGATCACTATGTCACATGTCACTTGCCTTCTGCCACTTGCCACCCTGCCACATGTCATGTTGGTGTGAAAGCGGCCTACCATTCAAAATATTTTTCATTTCATTCTTCCATATTCAATTTGGTCTCCCCCTTCTCCTTGTCCCCTCCACTTTTGACATATATCTTCTTTGTCAACCACTCCTCACTCATTCTCTCTAATTGTCCACACGATTTCAGCACACTGGCTTCAGCTCTTTCAAGCATACTCTTCTTATTACCTCACCTCTCTCTTTTTTTTATTTTGACCCGCTTGATCAACCCTTCCCACACCACATATTGTTCTCATACGTATCATTTCTAATATTTGCACCCTCCTTCACTTTCTCATTCATAACCCATGCCTTGCATTCATACTACATCTTTGAGACTGCCATAACTACAAACACCCATTTTCACCCTCCCAATTAGCAACCTTTCTTTCCATATATTCCAAAGTGCTCCCAGAGCCTTCATGCCTTCACCCACTCTATGACTCACCTTCACTTCCATGGTTCCATTCACTGTCATGTCCACTCCCATGTATTTAAAATGCCCCACTTACTCCTGGTTTTATCTATTCAAATTCACCCCCCAACTAACCTGTCTTTCTGCAATGCTAAAAGTGATAACTCTGATTATATTCACATTTACTCTTAACTTTTTCCTTTCTCACACTCTCCAAAACTCAGACATCAACTTCTGCAGTTCCTCACTAAATCTGCCATCAATGCTGTGTTATCATCAAACAAATGACTCACTTATGAGGCACCCCCACTCACCCCCTGCAGACTGCATACCTGCCTTTCTTTCTAAGACTTTTGCCTCCTCACCACTGTATCTATGAACAAATAGATGTACCTTTACAGCTGTAGGCTTTATTGTGTGTGGTTTAGTTTAAGTTGCTTTTTTATCATGTGTGTAATTTAAGTTTTGTGGTCTGATAAATATTTTTTTTTAATCTTTGTGTATTCATTTGGATACTACATCTTGTCACAGTTAAAGGGTTAAGAATTTTACCCTTTACATTTATATATATATATATATATATATATATATATATATATATATATATATATATATCTTTTCTTTCAAACTATTCGCCATTTCCCGCATTAGCGAGGTAGCGTTAAGAACAGATGACTGGGCCTTTGAGGGACTACCCTCACCTGGCCCAATTCTCTGTTCCTTCTTTTGGAAAAAAAAAAGAAAAAAAAAAAAAATGAGAGGGGAGGATTTCCAGCCCCCCGCTCCCTCCCCTTTTAGTCGCCTTCTACGACACGCAGGGAATACGTGGGAAGTATTCTTGCTCCCCTATCCCCAGGGATAATATATATATATATATATATATATATATATATATATATATATATTAATTTTTTTTTTTTTTTTTTTTTTTTGCCGCTGTCTCCCGCGTTTGCGAGGTAGCGCAAGGAAACAGACGAAAGAAATGGCCCAACCCACCCCCATACACATGTATATACATACGTCCACACACGCAAATATACATACCTACACAGCTTTCCATGGTTTACCCCAGACGCTTCGCATGCCTTGATTCAATCCACTAACAGCACGTCAACCCCGGTATACCACATTGCTCCAATTCACTCTATTCCTTGCCCTCCTTTCACCCTCCTGCATGTTCAGGCCCCGATCACACAAAATCTTTTTCACTCCATCTTTCCACCTCCAATTTGGTCTCCCTCTTCTCCTTGTTCCCTCCACCTCCGACACATATATCCTCTTGGTCAATCTTTCCTCACTCCTTCTCTCCATGTGCCCAAACCATTTCAAAACACCCTCTTCTGCTCTCTCAACCACGCTCTTTTTATTTCCACACATCTCTCTTACCCTTACGTTACTTACTCGATCAAACCACCTCACACCACACATTATCCTCAAACATCTCATTTCCAGCACATCCATCCTCCTGCGCACAACTCTATCCATAGCCCAAGCCTCGCAACCATACAACATTGTTGGAACCACTATTCCTTCAAACATACCCATTTTTGCTTTCCGAGATAATGTTCTCGACTTCCACACATTCTTCAAGGCTCCCAGGATTTTCGCCCCCTCCCCCACCCTATGATCCACTTCTGTTTCCATGGTTCCATCCGCTGCCAGATCCACTCCCAGATATCTAAAACACTTTACTTCCTCCAGTTTTTCTCCATTCAAACTTACCTCCCAATTGACTTGACCCTCAACCCTACTGTACCTAATAATTACCTTGCTCTTATTCACATTTACTCTTAACTTTCTTCTTTCACACACTTTACCAAACTCAGTCACCAGCTTCTGCAGTTTCTCACATGAATCAGCCACCAGCGCTGTATCATCAGCGAACAACAACTGACTCACTTCCCAAGCTCTCTCATCCCCAACAGACTTCATACTTGCCCATCTTTCCAAAACTCTTGCATTCACCTCCCTAACAACCCCATCCATAAACAAATTAAACAACCATGGAGACATCACACACCCCTGCCGCAATCCTACATTCACTGAGAACCAATCACTTTCCTCTCTTTCTACACATACACATGCCTTACATCCTCGATAAAAACTTTTCACTGCTTCTAACAACTTGCCTCCCACACCATATATTCTTAATACCTTCCACAGGGCATCTCTATCAACTCTATCATATGCCTTCTCCAGATCCATAAATGCTACATACAAATCCATTTGCTTTTCTAAGTATTTCTCACATACATTCTTCAGAGCAAACACCTGATCCACACATCCTCTACCACTTCTGAAACCACACTGCTCTCCCCCAATCTGATGCTCTGTACATGCCTTCACCCTCTCAATCAATACCCTCCCATATAATTTACTAGGAATACTCTACAAACTTATACCTCTGTAATTTGAGCACTCACTCTTATCCCCTTTGCCTTTGTACAATGGCACTATGCACGCATTCCGCCAATCCTCAGGCACCTCACCATGAGGCATACATACATTAAATAACCTTACCAACCAGTCAATAATACAGTCACCCCCTTTTTTAATAAATTCCACTGCATTACCATACAAACCTGCTGCCTTGCCGGCTTTCATCTTCCGCAAAGCTTTTACTACCTCTTCTCTGTTTAACAAATCATTTTCCCTAACCCTCTCACTTTGCACACCACTTCAACCAAAACACCCTATATCTGCCACTCTATCATCAAACACATTCAACAAACCTTCAAAATACTCACTCCATCTCCTTCTCACATCACCACTACTTGTTATCACCTCCCCATTTGCGCCCTTCACTGAAGTTCCCATTTGCTCCCTTGTCTTACGCACTTTATTTACCTCCTTCCAGAACATCTTTTTATTCTCCCTAAAATTTAATGATACTCTCTCACCCCAACTCTCATTTGCCCTCTTTTTCACCTCTTGCACCTTTCTCTTGACCTCCTGTCTCTTTCTTTTATACATCTCCCACTCAGTTGCATTTTTTCCCTGCAAAAATCGTCCAAATGCCTCTCTCTTCTCTTTCACTAATAATCTTACTTCTTCATCCCACCACTCACTACCCTTTCTAATCAACCCACCTCCCACTCTTCTCATGCCACAAGCATCTTTTGCGCAATCCATCACTGATTCTCTAAATACATCCCATTCCTCCCCCACTCCCCTTACTTCCATTGTTCTCACCTTTTTCCATTCTGTACTCAGTCTCTCCTGGTACTTCCTCACACATATATATATGTATATATATATATATATATATATATATATATATATATATATATATATATATATATATATATATATGTATATATATATATATATATATATATATATATATATATATATATATGTATATATATATATATATATATATATATATATATATATATATATATATATATATATATATATATATATATTTAAGTTAAGAGTAAATGTGAATAAGAGCAAGGTTATTAGGTACAGTAGGGTTGAGGGTCAAGTCAATTGGGAGGTGAGTTTGAATGGAGAAAAACTGGAGGAAGTGAAGTGTTTTAGATATCTGGGAGTGGATCTGGCAGCGGATGGAACCATGGAAGCGGAAGTGGACCATAGGGTGGGGGAGGGGGCGAAAATTCTGGGAGCCTTGAAGAATGTGTGGAAGTCGAGAACATTATCTCGGAAAGCAAAAATGGGTATGTTTGAAGGAATAGTGGTTCCAACAATGTTGTATGGTTGCGAGGCGTGGGCTATGGATAGAGTTGTGCGCAGGAGGATGGATGTGCTGGAAATGAGATGTCTGAGGACAATGTGTGGTGTGAGGTGGTTTGATCGAGTAAGTAACGTAAGGGTAAGAGAGATGTGTGGAAATAAAAAGAGTGTGGTTGAGAGAGCAGAAGAGGGTGTTTTGAAATCGTTTGGGGACATGGAGAGAATGAGTGAGGAAAGGTTGACTAAGAGGATATATGTGTCGGAGGTGGAGGGAACGAGGAGAAGAGGGAGACCAAATTGGAGGTGGAAAGATGGAGTGAAAAAGATTTTGTGTGATCGGGGCCTGAACATGCAGGAGGGTGAAAGGAGGGCAAGGAATAGAGTGAATTGGAGCGATGTGGTATACCGGGGTTGACGTGCTGTCAGTGGATTGAAGCAGGGCATGTGAAGCGTCTGGGGTAAACCATGGAAAGCTGTGTAGGTATGTATATTTGCGTGTGTGAACGTATGTATATACATGTGTATGGGGGGGGGGTTGAGCCATTTCTTTCGTCTGTTTCCTTGCACTACCTCGCAAACGCGGGAGACAGCGACAAAGTATAATAAATAAATAAAATATATATATATATATATATATATATATATATACATTGAGTTTGTAGAGTGCCATGATGAAGATTTATGAAAATAATTTTTATTTTATCCATTTTTTTCTGCTTATATATACAGCATATATAATACAGCTTAATCTCAATATAAATTTTTTCTTTTATGATGCATTATGTGTTGTTAGAAAATGAGCATTAGTTTTTGGATGATACTTCATGCATCATCAGAACTAGAGTAATATTCTAATTTTAGGCTACTTGGATAATATTGCCATTTTATGTTTATGCAAGTTCTTCGTTAGGCTTTGAAGGTGGAATGGCTAGTCACCAAAGTTTGATGGGCACCTCTCAGTATATTTTTCTAAATTTTTTTGTATGACCCTGAAACCCGTGTTCTTCGGTAAGATGGATAGGTTTGGTAGCTGAACAAGTAATTTTAGTTTTGGTGTTTGTCGTTGGTATGTTGCAAAAAAAAAAAGAAATGATCAGGATCTTATAAGTCCCACTGTGATAGACAGCTTCATTTATGTAAAGCTGCTGTAGTCGATATAGTTGCTATTAATCAGAGGACATTAGCTACTCTGATATGTCTGAGAAATATTTCCTTTTTATTGTATTGAGAATATTGATCTCATCTGTAGAGCTTATACTTCTGCACTTAGAATGGAATGTTAAAGTAGTAATAACTGTATTCCCTGGGGATAGGGGAGAAAGAATGCTTCCCACGTATTCCCTGCGTGTCGTAGAGGGCGACTAATTTGGTCTCCCTCTTCTCCTCGTTCCCTCCACCTCCGACACATATATCCTCTTGGTCAATCTTTCCTCACTCATTCTCTCCATGTGCCCAAACCACTTCAAAACACCCTCTTCTGCTCTCTCAACCACGCTCTTTTTATTTCCACACATCTCTCTTACCCTTACGTTACTCACTCGATCAAACCACCTCACACCACACATTGTCCTCAAACATCTCATTTCCAGCACATCCAGCCTCCTGCGCACAACTCTATCCATAGCCCACGCCTCGCAACCATACAACATTGTTGGAACCACTATTCCTTCAAACATACCCATTTTTGCTTTCCGAGATAATGTTCTCGACTTCCACACATTCTTCAAGGCCCCCAGAATTTTCGCCCCCTCCCCCACCCTATGATCCACTTCCGCTTCCATGGTTCCATCCGCTGCCAGATCCACTCCCAGATATCTAAAACACTTCACTTCCTCCAGTTTTTCTCCATTCAAACTCACCTCCCAATTGACTTGACCCTCAACCCTACTGTACCTAATAACCTTGCTCTTATTCACATTTACTCTTAACTTTCTTCTTCCACACACTTTACCAAACTCAGTCACCAGCTTCTGCAGTTTCTCACATGAATCAGCCACCAGCGCTGTATCATCAGCGAACAACAACTGACTCACTTCCCAAGCTCTCTCATCCCCAACAGACTTCATACTTGCCCCTCTTTCCAAAACTCTTGCATTTACCTCCCTAACAACCCCATCACCATTTCCCGTGTTAGCGAGGTAGAATGTATGTGAGAAATACTTAGAAAAGCAAATGGATTTGTATGTAGCATTTATGGATCTGGAGAAGGCATATGATAGAGTGGATAGAGATGCTCTGTGGAAGGTATTAAGAATATATGGTGTGGGAGGAAAGTTGTTAGAAGCAGTGAAAAGTTTTTATCGAGGATGTAAGGCATGTGTATGTGTAGGAAGAGAGGAAAGTGATTGGTTCTCAGTGAATGTAGGTTTGCGGCAGGGGTGTGTGATGTCTCCATGGTTGTTTAATTTGTTTATGGATGGGGTTGTTAGGGAGGTGAATGCAAGAATTGTGGAAAGAGGGGCAAATATGAGGTCTGTTGTGGATGATAGAGCTTGGGAAGTGAGTTGTTGTTTGCTGATGATACAGCGCTGGTGGCTGATTCATGTGAGAAACTGCAGAAGCTGGTGACTGAGTTTGGTAAAGTGTGTGAAAGAAGAAAGTTAAGAGTAAATGTGAATAAGAGCAAGGTTATTAGGTACAGTAGGGTTGAAGATCAAGTCAATTGGGAGGTAAGTTTGAATGGAGAAAAACTGGAGGAAGTAAAGTGTTTTAGATATCTGGGAGTGGATCTGGCAGCAGATGGAACCATGGAAGCGGAAGTGGATCATAGGGTGGGGGAGGGGGCGAAAATCCTGGGAGCCTTGAAGAATGTGTGGAAGTCGAGAACATTATCTTGGAAAGCAAAAATGGGTATGTTTGAAGGAATAGTGGTTCCAACAGTGTTGTATGGTTGCGAGGTGTGGGCTATGGATAGAGTTGTGCGCAGGAGGATGGATGTGCTGGAAATGAGATGTTTGAGGACAATGTATGGTGTGAGGTGGTTTGATCGAGTAAGTAACGTAAGGGTAAGAGAGATGTGTGGAAATAAAAAGATCGTGGTTGAGAGAGAAGAGGGTGTTTTGAAATGGTTTGTGCACATGGAGAGAATGAGTGAGGAAAGATTGACCAAGAGGATATATGTGTTGGAGGTGGAGGGAATGAGGAGAAGTGGGAGACCAAATTGGAGGTAGAAAGATGGAGTGAAAAAGATTTTGTGTGATCGGGGCCTGAACATGCAGGAGGTTGAAAAGAGGGCAAGGAATAGAGTGAATTGGATCGATGTGGTATACCGGGGTTGACATGCTGCCAGTGGATTAAAACAGGGCATGTGAAGCGTCTGGGGGTAAACCATGGAAAGCTGTGTAGGTATGTATATTTGCGTGTGTGGACGTATTTATATACATGTATATGGGGGTGGGTTGGGCCATTTCTTTCGTCTGTTTCCTTGCGCTACCTCACAAACGCGGGAGACAGCGGCAAAAAAAAAAGAAAAAAAAAAATATATATATATATATATATATATATATATATATATATATATATATATATATATATGGGGGAGGAATGGGATGTATTTCGGGAATCAGTGATGGATTGCGCAAAAGATGCTTGTGGCATGAGAAGAGTGGGAGGTGGGTTGATTAGAAAGGGTAGTGAGTGGTGGGATGAAGAAGTAAGAGTATTAGTGAAAGAGAAGAGAGAGGCATTTGGACGATTTTTGCAGGGAAAAAATGCAATTGAGTGGGAGATGTATAAAACAAAGAGACAGGAGGTCAAGAAAAAGGTGCAAGAGGTGAAAAAAAGGGCAAATGAGAGTTGGGGTGAGAGAGTATCATTAAATTTTAGGGAGAATAAAAGGATGTTCTGGAAGGAGGTAAATAAAGTGCGTAAGACAAGGGAGCAAATGGGAACTTCGGTGAAGGGCGCAAGTGGGGAGGTGATAACAAGTAGCGGTGATGTGAGAAGGAGATGGAGTGAGTATTTTGAAGGTTTGTTGAATGTGTTTGATGATAGAGTGGCAGATATAGGGTGTTTTGGTCGAGGTGGTGTGCAAAGTGAGAGGGTTTGGGAAAATGATTTGGTAAACAGAGAAGAGGTAGTGAAAGCTTTGCGGAAGATGAAAGCCGGCAAGGCAGCAGGTTTGGATGGTATTGCAGTGGAATTTATTAAAAAAGGGGGTGACTGTATTGTTGACTGGTTGGTAAGGTTATTTAATGTATGTATGACTCATGGTGAGGTGCCTGAGGATTGGCGGAATGCGTGCATAGTGCCATTGTACAAAGGCAAAGGGGATAAGAGTGAGTGCTCAAATTACAGAGGTATAAGTTTGTTGAGTATTCCTGGTAAATTATATGGGAGAGTATTGATTGAGAGGGTGAAGGCATGTACAGAGCATCAGATTGGGGAAGAGCAGTGTGGTTTCAGAAGTGGTAGAGGATGTGTGGATCAGGTGTTTGCTTTGAAGAATGTATGTGAGAAATACTTAGAAAAGCAAATGGATTTGTATGTAGCATTTATGGATCTGGAGAAGGCATACAATAGAGTTGATAGAGATGCTCTGCGGAAGGTATTAAGAATATATGGTGTGGGAGGAAAGTTGTTAGAAGCAGTGAAAAGTTTTTATCGAGGATGTAAGGCATGTGTACGTGTAGGAAGAGAGGAAAGTGATTGGTTCTCAGTGAATGTAGGTTTGCGGCAGGGGTGTGTGATGTCTCCATGGTTGTTTAATTTGTTTATGGATGGGGTTGTTAGGGAGGTGAATGCAAGAGTTTTGGAAAGAGGGGCAAGTATGAAGTCTGTTGGGGATGAGAGAGCTTGGGAAGTGAGTCAGTTGTTGTTCGCTGATGATACAGCGCTGGTGGCTGATTCATGTGAGAAACTGCAGAAGCTGGTGACTGAGTTTGGGAAAGTGTGTGGAAGAAGAAAGTTAAGAGTAAATGTGAATAAGAGCAAGGTTATTAGGTACAGTAGGGTTTAGGGTCAAGTCAATTGGGAGGTGAGTTTGAATGGAGAAAAACTGGAGGAAGTGAAGTGTTTTAGATATCTGGGAGTGGATCTGGCAGCGGATGGAACCATGGAAGCGGAAGTGGATCATAGGGTGGGGGAGGGGGCGAAAATTCTGGGGGCCTTGAAGAATGTGTGGAAGTCGAGAACATTATCTCGGAAAGCAAAAATGGGTATGTTTGAAGGAATAGTGGTTCCAACAATGTTGTATGGTTGCGAGGCGTGGGCTATGGATAGAGTTGTGCGCAGGAGGATGGATGTGCTGGAAATGAGATGTTTGAGGACAATGTGTGGTGTGAGGTGGTTTGATCGAGTGAGTAACGTGAGGGTAAGAGAGATGTGTGGAAATAAAAAGAGCGTGGTTGAGAGAGCAGAAGAGGGTGTTTTGAAGTGGTTTGGGCACATGGAGAGAATGAGTGAGGAAAGATTGACCAAGAGGATATATGTGTCGGAGGTGGAGGGAACGAGGAGAAGAGGGAGACCAAATTGGAGGTGGAAGGATGGAGTGAAAAAGATTTTGTGTGATCGGGGCCTGAACATGCTGGAGGGTGAAAGGAGGGCAAGGAATAGAGTGATTTGGAGCGATGTGGTATACCGGGGTTGACGTGCTGTCAGTGGATTGAATCAGGGCATGTGAAGCATCTGGGGTGGACCATGGAAGGCTGTGTAGGTATGTATATTTGTGTGTGTGGACGTATGTATATACATGTGTATGGGGGGGGGTTGGGCCATTTCTTTCGTCTGTTTCCTTGCGCTACCTCGCAAACGCGGGAGACAGCGACAAAGTATAAAAAAAAAAAAAAAAATATATATATATATATATATATATATATATATATATATATATATATATATATATATATTTTTTTTTTTTTGCCGCTGTCTCCCGCCTTTGCGAGGTAGCGCAAGGAAACAGACGAAAGAAATGGCCCAACCCACCCCCATACACATGTATATACATACGTCCACACACGCAAATATACATACCTACACAGCTTTCCATGGTTTATCCCAGACGCTTCACATGCCTTGATTCAATCCACTGACAGCACGTCAACCCCGGTATACCACTTCGCTCCAATTCACTCTATTCCTTGCCCTCCTTTCACCCTCCTGCATGTTCAGGCCCCGATCACACAAAATCTTTTTCACTTCATCTTTCCACCTCCAATTTGGTGTCCCTCTTCTCCTCGTTCCCTCCACCTCCGACACATATATCCTCTTGGTCAATCTTTCCTCACTCATTCTCTCCATGTGACCAAACCATTTCAAAACACCCTCTTCTGTTCTCTCAACCACCCTCTTTTTATTTCCACACATCTCTCTTACCCTTACGTTACTTACTCGATCAAACCACCTCACACCACACATTGTCCTCAAACATCTCATTTCCAGCACATCCATCCTCCTGCGCACAACTCTATCCATAGTCCACGCCTCGCAACCATACAACATTGTTGGAACCACTATTCCTTCAAACATACCCATTTTTGCTTTCCGAGATAATGTTCTCGAATTCCACACATTCTTCAAGGCTCCCAGAATTTTCGCCCCCTCCCCCACCCTATGATCCACTTCCGCTTCCATGTTTCCATCCGCTGCCAGATCCACTCCCAGATATCTAAAACACTTCACTTCCTCCAGCTTTTCTCCATTCAAACTCACCTCCCAATTGACTTGACCCTCAACCCTACTGTACCTAATAACCTTGCTCTTATTCACATTTACTCTTAACTTTCTTCTTACACACACTTTACCAAACTCAGTCACCAGCTTCTGCAGTTTCTCACATGAATCAGCCACCAGCGCTGTATCATCAGCGAACCACAACTGACTCACTTCCCAAGCTCTCTCATCCCCAACAGACTTCATACTTGCCCCTCTTTCCAAAACTCTTGCATTCACCTCCCTAACAACCCCATCCATAAACAAATTAAACAACCATGGAGACATCACACACCCCTGCCTCAAACCTACATTCACTGAGAACCAATCACTTTCCTCTCTTCCTACACGTACACATGCCTTACATCCTCGATAAAAACTTTTCACTGCTTCTAACAACTTGCCTCCCACACCATATATTCTTAATACCTTCCACAGAGTATCTCTATCAACTCTATCATATGCCTTCTCCAGATCCATAAATGCTACATACAAATCCATTTGCTTTTCTAAGTATTTCTCACATACATTCTTCAAAGCAAACACCTGATCCACACATCCTCTACCACTTCTGAAACCACACTGCTCTTCCCCAATCTGATGCTCTGTACATGCCTTCACCCTCTCAATCAATACCCTCCCATATAATTTGCCAGGAATACTCAACAAACTTATACCTCTGTAATTTGAGCACTCACTCTTATCCCCTTTGCCTTTGTACAATGGCACTATGCACGCATTCCGCCAATCCTCAGGCACCTCACCATGAGTCATACATACATTAAATAACCTTACCAACCAGTCAACAATACAGTCACCCCCTTTTTTAGTAAATTCCACTGCAATACCACTGCAATACCATCCATATATATATTTTTTTTTTTTGAAAAATATATATATATATATATATATATATATATATATATATATATATATATATATATATATATATATATATATATATATATAGCTTATGTACTTCTAAGGGGTCTCATGCACAAAGTCACATTTTTTTTTTAAAATATCGCTTGTGTACTTCTGAGAGGTCTTATGCACCTAGCATGAGGACTTTGACTTCAGACTAGTGAATTTGTATTTCAGAAAACATTCATATATGTTTGATATGCCTTTTGTATGAGAGTAAGGTCTTTGGTACTTGAACAGTTCAATACTGAGAAATAGTGGTCATCTGCTCTTACATTACTTAACTTTTTTTTTTAAGACTTAATTACCAACCAACTCACTCATTTGCTGGTGGGTTATTTCCCAGGTGAATGTGTAACAGAAGAGCCTGTTGGTATATTACTTACAGCTTTGGACATTATTTCTTGGAGGATTAGGTTAAATGATGGGTGATTAGACCATTGCATTACCAGATCATTATATTCAAGTTATTTTAGTGAGTAACAAGCTTTTGGTGGCTTGTTACTGGGGTTGGCACAAAGTTAGAATACTCCCCATTTAAGGGATTCTATTAAGTTTCTCACTTAGATTGGTATTAGGTGTCTGTCTCCTCACCTCACACAGTGTTCGGTCACAGAAGTATGTCTTTCATAATACAGAATTAATATATTTGTCAAATAAACATTTCATCCTCATGCACATTTTAGATGATCCTCCTGTTTCACTTTCATGCCCAGCATCTTGTCAGAGTTATAACACTTAAGTGTTTTTTCAAATATGCTAGCCTTACTGTAAGACTTAGCGGAGTATTTCAAAGTTACATCATATCCATAGTGTATTCCATATTTGATTTGAGTATCAAATATCCTTTCATGAATACAATTAGCTTGTACACATGCACATTTTTCTGTACTCTGAAGTGCACCAAGCCAGACTCTTTTGTTAATGCTCTTACCTTTTAGGATGACCTCATCAACAGAGCTAATGAAATTATACTAATTAGGAGGTTGGTTGTAGTTGGTAGGCAGTCAACGACCAGGGAGGTATATTACCAGTACTACCCTCCTGGGTATCAGGAGGGTTAGTGATATCTGCTTAGTGAGCCAGCACTTTAATGATTGTCAAGTTCGGCTCCTCTGACTCAGGTAGCTGTCTTTTCTTTCTGCCTCACTAACATGTACTACTGGCATTCTGTCCACAAATATACAATCTTTCCCTGTCATTAGAACACTTGACAACACTTAACTCATGCAGATCATTCTTAATAACTCTAGATTTTCCTTTGGTGAGCACTATGCATTAGCCCTGCCTTTTGGCAAAATGATGAGCAGTAAATACAAGTAGTAGGTAGGGACATTTAGGCAAGAGCATTAGGTAGATATAGTAGGTAGGAGCATTAGATAGAAGTAGTCATTAGGAACATTAGGTAGGAGCATCTGCAAACACTGGGCTAGACTTTCCCTTTCCTTATGGCCAGTTGAGGGTGAGGCACTAAAGGCTAAGAAGTGGCACTAGAGTTCTTTAGTTGTGGAGACTCTTGCCGTAGCAACCCCTTTGAGGGAGTTCCAGTTGGAACAAGTGTCAGAAACATAGATAGATACTAATTAGGAATTACTGTTATACGAATTTTGTAAATGTGAATAAGAGCAAGGTTATTAGGTACAGTAGAGTTGAGGGACAAGTCAATTGGGAGGTAAGTTTGAATGGACAAAAACTGGAGGAAGTGAAGTATTTTAGATATCTGGGGGTGGATTTGGCAGCGGATGGAACCATGGAAGCAAAAGTGAGTCACAGGGTGGGGGATGGGGGCAAAAGTTCTGGGAGCGTTGAAAAATGCGTGGAAGGCAAGAACATATCTCGGAAAGCAAAAATGGGTATGTTTGAAGGAGTAGAGGTTCCAACGATGTTATATGGTTGCGAGGCATGGGCTATAGATAGGGTTGTGCGGAGGAGAGTGGATGTGTTGGAAATGAGATGTTTGAGGACAATATGTGGTGTGGGGTGGTTTGATAGAGTAAGTAATGAAAGGGTAAGAAAGATGTGTGGTGATAAAAAGAGTATGGTTGAGAGAGCAGAAGAGGGTGTATTGAAATGGTTTGGTCACATGGAGAGAATGAGTGAGGAAAGATTGACAAAGAGGATATATGTGTCAGAGTTGGAGGGAACGAGGAGAAGTGGGAGACCAAATTGGAGGTGGAAGGATGGAGTGAAAAAGATTTTGAGCGATCGGGGCCTGAATATGCAGGAGGGTGAAAGGTGTGCAAGGAATAGAGTGAATTGGAACGATGTGGTATACCAGGGGTCGACTTGCTGTCAATGAATTGAACCAGGGCATGTGAAGCATCTGGGGTAAACCATGGAAAGTTTTGTGGGGCCTGGATATGGAAAGGGAGGTGTGGTTTCGGTGCATTATACATGACAGCTAGAGACTGATTGTGAACAAATGTGGCCTCTGTTGTCTTTTCTTAGTGCTACCTCGTGCGCGTGCAGGGGGAGGGGGTTGTTATCTCATGTGTGGCGTGGTGGCGAAGGGAATGAATAAAGGCAGCAAGTGTGAATTATGTACATGTGTATATATGTGTATATGTCTGTGTATGTATATATATGTATATGTTGAAATGTATAGTTATGTATTTGTGCGTGTGTGGACGTGTATGTATATACATCTGTATGTGGGTGGGTTGGGCCATTCTTTCGTCTGTTTCCTTGCGCTACCTCGCAAATGCGGGAGACAGCGACAAAGTATAATAGATGAATAATTTAATTTGAAATTAATGACAGTATCACTGTCCTTTACACTTCTGTAGATTGTAGTTGTTGGTAACTTGGCTAAGTGACAGGTACTGAGACAAGAATTGTTAGCTTAATGTAATCTCTGAATATGATTTTTAAGCTGAAGATTTGAACTGAATTTTATATTCTTTTGTATTGATGCTGATCTTAGGTTTGATTGATGACATGCATTTGGTAAGATATAATGCACCAGTAGACATGTCTTACCTGTTGTTTTTGTGTTGATTTACATAGACAGACCAGACTGACAGTATGCCAGATCCAAGTTCATTTCTACAAATTGTCAAGAAAAAGCTCAATAAAAAGGTAGTACCATGCTTTGAAGTGACTGATGATTTCATAGTGCTTGGAAGAAGTCATGCTAGTAAGGAAATCAGTGGTTGTGAGACAGTGGTGCACCCTTGGTAGACGTCTGTGTTTCTAATTTGATGAGCTGTCATACCAAGCCTTTTGCTCACAGTTGCTGATTTTAATCTGTTGTTTGCAATGTGTCTAATAAATTTTCCTTGTTAGTGGCCTTTGACATGTTCATTTTCCTAATTTTGCAGATGTAATTTACTAAAAAAGTTATTACTTGCATTTAATTTGCATGAGCCATCTTACTTTGAAAATGGGTGATGTTAACATGATATAGATAGATGTAAATAGATTTAGTAAGTGCATGCATATTGCCAAAGGCTAGTTTGTCCAGCAACAACTTCTCTCCAATAGACCTCATGCTAGATGATATTTCACATACAGTGCTAAGGAAAGCTAAGAAACTGGCTGTTATTCTCTTATATGATTGTTACTCTTTCTCAAACTTCATAACATTAACCAGCTGATTGCAGTAGTGTAGAATTCAGGAAATGTTCTCTTTTTTTAGGGTAAAAGTGTTCATTTATGCTTTACTTTGATGAGCAAACTCCTTGTAGTCAAAAATTTTTAAAACCTACTGCAGTATATATAAAGGAGAATCTTGGTGCAAGGGGATTTGAATATAAGGGTCGGTGATGTGGCAATTGATGGTATAACTGGTAAGCATGGCATCACAGGTGCAAATGAAAATGGGAAAAAGTTTGCCTGTTTAATTTTGCTGAAAGAGGAAGGGATAGTGATTAGGAATATTTGGTTCTAGGAAAGGTTCTTCTATTAGTATACATGGGTGAGTAAAATTAGGAGTTAGCAGGAGTATTGGATTTTGCACTGACAGGGATATAAAGTAGCAGTTGATAGATGTGAACATGCTGAGATGGAGAGCAGGTACATTGTTTGATCATTGCTTTGTGGTGAAGAATATAGAGATAGTTGGTGGTGGGTTTAAGGAAAAGAGGAAATGATATGCATATGAAAGAAGTTGGAAAGGTAGGTGAACTCAGAGAAGTGGCCTGTATTCAGAGATGCTAGAAATTGTTTGAAGAATGGAATAGGATGAGAGTAAATGAAACTAGGGGAGTGAAAGGTAATTAGGAACAATGTGCTCATCATCTTCCCTGTGGTTGGTGAATGTAGTCTCCTTTTTTTTTTCCATATACATGTAGATTTTGCATTTTTAAATTCTCATGAGGAGTTTTGTCTAAATATTTTACTGAATGTTGGCCTTTGACACTCTGCTGTTTGTTGCCATATAGGAGTCAAATATATATTTTTTTTTATATGTGGTAGGATCTTTCATTGAAACTGTTACTTGTGGTAAGTGTTTCCACTATAAACCATAATACCATAACAAATGTTAATCCAAAATATATAACCATACAGGTTGCTCTGTGCTAACATAAGCGTACATTACTACTGAATTGGTGTGACAAAAACAAGAAAACTTAGTGAAAACACATTGATATACTCATGTGTCTGTCAATTCTACCACCCTTGCTCTTTAACCGTGTAGTAGCTGTTAGGACGAATGATCTCAGATAAGTAATACATTTATGTAATCAAAAGAGAAGTATGCCCTTCACTGTCAAACAGAGTA
The DNA here is from genome assembly GCF_036320965.1 of Panulirus ornatus. Classification (NCBI taxonomy): domain Eukaryota; kingdom Metazoa; phylum Arthropoda; class Malacostraca; order Decapoda; family Palinuridae; genus Panulirus; species Panulirus ornatus. Next base: position 89,609,939 of record NC_092227.1, read on the forward strand.
TAAAATTTATTCTTCCCATGAAAATTTGACAACTTCCTGTACAGGGATGGGGTACTTGGTCTGAAGTATGCCACATGAAAGGTTTCCATGTTAAAAGGAAAAGTTTGAGGTAAATGTAAGGAAAAATAAGATAGAGGTGTAATATACGGTTAGGACAGGATGATTGGATTGTAAGTGGAAGCAGGAAGGATCTGGAGAAAGTGGAGTGCTTCAAGTATCTGAGAATGAAGTTGGCAGCAGTTGAACTTTTGTGGTGTAGCAGATGGTGTTACTGACTGTGATACATTCACATGCTACCCAGGATCGAGTACATAAGTTTGAATTCTGATAGTGGCAGTCAGTCCAGAGCCAACCCAGCTGTTCATCCACCCCAAGGGTTAGTTGATAGATTGGGTACTTGCCTTAGGCAGTGCAAGGAAACAGATGAAAGAATGGCCCAACCCACCCATATACACATGCATATACATAAACGCCCACACATACACATATACATACCTATACATTTCAACATATACATACATATGCATAGACAGACATATACACATATACACATGTACATATTCATACTTGCTGCCCACAGCCATTCCCGTCGCCACCTTGCCGCACATGAAATGGCACCCCCCTCCCCCCGCACGCGTGCGAGGTAGTGCTTGAAAAAAACAACAAAGGCCACGTTCGTTCACACTCAGTCTCTAGCTGTCATGTGTAATGCACCAAAACCACAGCTCCCTAGCCACATCCAGGGCCCACAAAACTTTCCATGGTTTACCCTAAACACTTCACATGCCCTAGTTCAATCCACTGACAGCATGTCGACCTTGGTATACCACATCATTCCAATTCATTCTCTTCCTTGCATGCCTTTCACCCTCCTGTATGTTCGGGCCTCAGTCGCTTAAAATCTTTCATTCCATCCTTTCACCTCCAATTTGGTCTCCCACTTCTCGTTCCCTCCACCTCTGACGCATATGTCCTCTTTGTCAGTTTTTCCTCACTCCTTCTCTCCATATGTCCAAACCATTTTAACATGCCCTCTTCTGCTCTCTCAACTACACTCTTTTTATTACCACACATCTCTCTTACCCTTTCATTACTTACTTGATCAAACCACCTCACACCGCATTTTGTCTTCAAACATTTCATTTCCAACACATCCACCTTCCTCTGCACATGTCTTGCAACCATACAACATTGTTGGAACCTCTATTCTTTCAAGCATACCCATTTTTGCTCTCTGAGATAACGATCTAACCTTCCACACGTTCTTCAATGCTCCCAGAATCTTTGCCCCCTCCCTCACCCTTTGACTCACTTCTGCATCCATGGTTCCATCCACCTCCAAATCCACTCCCAGATATCTAAAGCACTTCGCTTCCTTTAGTTTTTGTCCATTCAAACTTACCTCCCAATTGACTTGTCCCTCAACCCTACTGAACCTAATAACCTTGCTCTTACTCACATTTACTCTCTGCTTTCTTCTTCCACACACTTTACCAAACTCAGTCACCAACTTTTGCAGTTTCTCACCTGAATCAGCTACCTGCGCTGTATCATCAGCGAACAACTGACTCACTTACCAAGCCCTCTCAACAGACTGCATACTTGCCCCCTCTCTCCAAAACTCTTGCATTCACCTCCCTACCAATCCAATCCATAAACATATTAAACAGCCCTGGAGACATCAAGCACCCCTGCCACAAACCAGCATTCACTGGGAACCAATCCCTTTCCTCTCTTCCTACTCATACACATGCCGTACATCTTTGGTAAAAACTTTACACTGCTTTTAGCAACTTACCTCCCACACCATATACTCTTAAAACCTTCTCTATCAGCCCTATCATATGCCTTCTCCAGATCCATAAATGCTACTTACAAATCCATCTGTTTTTCTAAGTATTTCTCTCATACATTCTTCAAAGCAAACACCTGATCCACACATCCTTTACCACTTCTGAAACCACACTGTTCTTCTTCATTCTGATGTTCTGGACATGCCTTTACCCTCTCAGTCAACACCCTCCCATACAATTTCCCAGGAATACTCAACAAACATATGCCCTTGTAATTTGAACACTCACCTTTGTCCCCTTTTCCTTTGTACAGTGGCACTATGCATGCATTCTGCCAATCCTCAAGCACTTCACCATGATCCATACACACATTGAATATCCCTCTGAACCAATTAATAGCACAGTCAGCCCCTTTTTTAATTTATTCCTCAGCAATACCATCCAAACCCACCACCTTGATGGCTTTCATCTTCTGCAAAGCTTTCACTACTTCTCTGTTTACCAAACCATTCTCACTGACCCTCTCATATGGCACACCACCCTGACCAAAGCATCCTATATCTGCCACTGTACCATCAAACACCTTCAACAAACCTTCATATCCTTCTCACTTCATCACTACTTGTTATTACCTCCCCATTTGAGCCTTTCACCAAATTTCCCATTTGTTCTCTTGTCTTACACACATTATTTACCTCCTGAAACATCTTTTTATTTTCCCAAAAATTTAATGATGATCTCTCACCCCAACTCTCATTAGGCCTCTTTTTCACCTCTTGCACCTTTCTGTTGCACTCCTGCCACTTTCTTTTATACATCTCCCAATCATTTGCTCTACTTTCCTGCAAAAATCATCCAAACGCCTCTCTTTTTTCTTTCACAAACAACCTTACTTCCTCATTCCACTTCATCCCATAACTCAATATCCTTTCTAATCTGCCCACCTACCACCTTTCTCATGCCACATGCATCTTTTGCGCAAGCCATCACTGCATCCCTAAATACATCCCATTCCTCCCCCATTCCCCTCACGTCATTTGCTCTCACCTTTTGCCATTCTACATTCAATCTCTCCTGGTACTTCCTCACACAAGTCTCCTTTCCAAGCTCACTTACTCTCACCACTCTCTTCTCCCCAACATTCTCTCTTTTTTTCTGAAAACCTCTACAAATCTTCACCTTAACTCCACTAGATAGTGATCAGACATCCCTCCAGCTGCCCCTCTCAGCACGTTAACATCCAAAAGTCTCTCTTTTACTTGCCTATCAATTAACATGTAATCCAATAATGCCCTTTGACCATCTCTCCTACTCACATATGTATAATTATGTATCTCTCTTTTTAAACCAGGTACTCCAATCACCTCTTCCTTTTCAGCACACAAATCCACAAGCTCTTCACCATTTCCATTTACAACACTGAACACCAAATGTACACCTATTATACCCTCAACTGCCACTTGACTCACCTTCGCATTCAAATCACCCATCACTATAACCTGGTCTCATGAATCAAAGCTGCTTACACACTCACTCAGCCGCTCCGTAAACAATTGCCTTTCATGATCTTTCTTCTCATGACCAGGTGCATAGGCACCAAAAATCCTCCATCTCTATCTACTTTCAGTTTTACCCACATCAATCCAGAATTTACTTTCTTACGCTCTATCACATTCTCCTGCGACTCCTGCTTCAGGAGTAATGCTACTCCTTCCTCGCTCTTGTCCTCTGACCAACCCCCAACTTTACTCCCAAGACATTTCCAAACCAATCTTCCCCCCACCGTTGAGCTGAGTATAAGTTTCTCTCCTTTCTTCTCATCTTGGTTACATCCACACACATTCAGACTCCTCAATCTGAGCCTTCGAGGAGGATGAGCACTCCCCACATGACTCCTTCTGTTATGACTTCTAGAAATTTAGATAAAAGGAGGGGGGTTTTCCAGGACCATACCCCCTTTAGTCGCCTTCCATGACACATGGGAACACGTGGGAAGTATTCTTTCCCCTTATCCCCAGGGATAATGTATTTTTTTATTATACATTGTCACTGTCTCCCATGTTAGCGAGGTAGCGCAAGGAAACAGACAAAAGAATGGCCCAACCCACCCACATACACATGTATATATATATATATATATATATATATACTATCCCTGGGGATAGGGGATTAAGAATACTTCCCACATATTCCCTGCGTGTCGTAGAAGGCGACTAAAAGGGGAGGGAGCGGGGGGCTGGAAATCCTCCCCTCTCGTTTTTTTTTTTTTTTTTTTTTTTTTTTTTTTCTTTTTAAAGAAGGAACAGAGAATTGGGCCAGGTGAGGGTATTCCCTCAAAGGCCCAGTCCTCTGTTCTTAATGCTACCTCGCTAATGCGGGAAATGGCGAATAGTTTAAAAGAAAGATATATATATATATATTTTTTTTTTTTTTTTTTTTTTATACTTTGTCACTGTCTCCCGCGTTTGCGAGGTAGCGCAAGGAAACAGACGAAAGAAATGGCCCAACCCCCCCCCATACACATGTATATACATACGTCCACACATGCAAATATACATACCTACACAGCTTTCCATGGTTTACCCCAGACGCTTCACATGCCTTGATTCAATCCAGTGACAGCACGTCAACCCCGGTATACCACATCACTCCAATTCACTCCATTCCTTGCCCTCCTTTCACCCTCCTGCATGTTCAGGCCCCGATCACACAAAATCTTTTTCACTCCATCTTTCCACCTCCAATTTGGTCTCCCTCTTCTCCTCGTTCCCTCCACCTCCGACACATATATCCTCTTGGTCAATCTTTCCTCACTCATTCTCTCCATGTGCCCAAACCACTTCAAAACACCCTCTTCTGCTCTCTCAACCACGCTCTTTTTATTTCCACACATCTCTCTTACCCTTACGTTACTCACTCGATCAAACCACCTCACACCACACATTGTCCTCAAACATCTCATTTCCAGCACATCCATCCTCCTGCGCACAACTCTATCCATAGCCCATGCCTCGCAACCATACAACATTGTTGGAACCACTATTCCTTCAAACATACCCATTTTTGCTTTCCGAGATAATGTTCTCGACTTCCACACATTCTTCAAGGCCCCCAGAATTTTCGCCCCCTCCCCCACCCTATGATCCACTTCCGCTTCCATGGTTCCATCCGCTGCCAGATCCACTCCCAGATATCTAAAACACTTCACTTCCTCCAGTTTTTCTCCATTCAAACTCACCTCCCAATTGACTTGACCCTCAACCCTACTGTACCTAATAACCTTGCTCTTATTCACATTTACTCTTAACTTTCTTCTTCCACGCACTTTACCAAACTCAGTCACCAGCTTCTGCAGTTTCTCACATGAATCAGCCACCAGCGCTGTATCATCAGCGAACAACAACTGACTCACTTCCCAAGCTCTCTCATCCCCAACAGACTTCATACTTGCCCCTCTTTCCAAAACTCTTGCATTTACCTCCCTAACAACCCCATCCGTAAACAAATTAAACAACCATGGAGACATCACACACCCCTGCCGCAAACCTACATTCACTGAGAACCAATCACTTTCGTCTCTTCCTACACGTACACATGCCTTACATCCTCGATAAAAACTTTTCACTGCTTCTAACAACTTTCCTCCCACACCATATATTCTTAATACCTTCCACAGAGCATCTCTATCAACTCTATCATATGCCTTCTCCAGATCCATAAATGCTACATACAAATCCATTTGCTTTTCTAAGTATTTCTCACATACATTCTTCAAAGCAAACACCTGATCCACACATCCTCTACCACTTCTGAAACCACACTGCTCTTCCCCAATCTGATGCTCTGTACATGCCTTCACCCTCTCAATCAATACCCTCCCATATAATTTACCAGGAATACTCAACAAACTTATACCTCTGTAACTTGAGCATTCACCCTTATCCCCTTTGCCTTTGTACAATGGCACTATGCACGCACTCCGCCAATCCTCAGGCACCTCACCATGAGTCATACATACATTAAATAACCTTACCAACCAGTCAACAATACAGTCACCCCCTTTTTTAATAAATTCCACTGCAATACCATCCAAACCTGCCGCCCTGCCGGCTTTCATCTTCCGCAAAGCTTTCACTACCTCTTCTCTGTTTACCAAATCATCTTCCCTAACCCTCTCACTTTGCACACCACCTCGACCAAAACACCCTATATCTGCCACTCTATCATCAAACACATTCAACAAACCTTCAAAATACTCACTCCATCTCCTTCTCACATCACCACTACTTGTTATCACCTCCCCATTTGCGCCCTTCACTGAAGTTCCCATTTGCTCCCTTGTCGTACGCACTTTATTTACCTCCTTCCCGAACATCTTTTTATTCTCCCTAAAATTTAATATATATATATATATATATATATATATATATATATATATATATATATATATATATATGGATAGAGTTGTGCGCAGGAGGATGGATGTGCTGGAAATGAGATGTTTGAGGACAATGTGTGGTGTGAGGTGGTTTGATCGAGTGAGTAACGTAAGGGTAAGAGAGATGTGTGGAAATAAAAAGAGCGTGGTTGAGAGAGCAGAAGAGGGTGTTTTGAAGTGGTTTGGGCACATGGAGAGAATGAGTGAGGAAAGATTGACCAAGAGGATATATGTGTCGGAGGTGGAGGGAACGAGGAGAAGAGGGAGACCAAATTGGAGGTGGAAAGATGGAGTGAAAAAGATTTTGTGTGATCGGGGCCTGAACATGCAGGAGGGTGAAAGGAGGGCAAGGAATAGAGTGAATTGGAGCGATGTGGTATACCGGGGTTGACGTGCTGTCACTGGATTGAATCAAGGCATGTGAAGCGTCTGGGGTAAACCATGGAAAGCTGTGTAGGTATGTATATTTGCGTGTGTGGACGTATGTATATACATGTGTATGGGGGAGGTTGGGCCATTTCTTTCGTCTGTTTCCTTGCGCTACCTCGCAAACGTGGGAGACAGCGACAAAGTATAATAAATAAAAAAAAATATATATATATATATATATATATATATATATATATATATATATATATATATATATATATATATATATATATATATATGTGTGTGTGTGTATATATATATACACGTCCACACACACACACACACACACACACATATACATACCTGTACATTTCAGTGTTTACATATATATACATACACAAACATATGCATATATACACATGTACATAATTCATACTTGCTGCGTTTATTCATTCCCGTCGCCACCCCACCACACATGAAATGACAACTCCCTCCCCCCACACATGCACGAAGTAGCACTAAGGAAAGACAACAAAGGCCACATTTGTTCACACTCAGTCTCTAGCTGTTATGTATAATGCACCGAAACCACACCTCCTTTCCCACATCCAGGCCCCACAAAACTTTCCATGGTTTATCCCAGACACTTCACATGCCCTAGTTCAATCCATTGGCAGCACATCGACCCCAGTATACCATGTCGTTCCAATTCACTCTATTCCTTGCACACCTTTCACCCTCCTGCATGTTAAGGCCCCGATCGCCCAAAATCTTTTTCACTCCATCCTTCCACCTCCAATTTGGTCTCCCACATCTCTTTGTTCCCTCCACCTCTGACACATATATATCCTCTTTGGCAATCTTTCCTCACTCATTCTCTCCATGTGACCAAACCATTTCAAAATGCCCTTTTCTGCTCTCTCAACCACACTCTTTTTATTACCACACATCACTTGTACCCTTTCATCACTTACTCGATCAAACCACCTCACACCACATATTGTCCTCAAGCATCTCATTTCCAGCACAGCCACCCTACTCCGTACAACTCTATCTATAGCCCACGCCTCACAACCATATAGCATTGTTGGAACCACTATTTCTTCAAACATACCCATTTTTGCTTTCCAACATAACGTTCTCGACTTCCACATATTTTTCAACGCTCCCAGAACTTTCATCCCCTCCCCCACCCTATGATACACTTCCACTTCCATGGTTCCATCCGCTGCCAAATCCTCTCCCAGATATCTAAAACACTTTACTTCTGCCAGATTTTCTCCGTTCAAACTTACCTCCCAGTTGATGTCACTCAACCCTACTGTACCTAATAACCTTACTCTTATTCTCACACACACACACACGCACACACATATATATATATTCTTTTTTTTTTTTTGCTTTGTCGCTGTTTCCCGCGTTTGCGAGGTAGCGCAAGGAAACAGACGAAAGAAATGGCCCAACCCACCCCCATACACATGTATATACCTACGTCCACACACGTAAATATACATACATACACAGCTTTCCATGGTTTACCCCAGTCGCTTCACATGCCCTGATTCAATCCACTGACAGCACGTCAACCCCGGTATACCACATTGATCCAATGCACTCTATTCCTTGCCCGCCTTTCACCTTCCTGCATGTTCAGGCCCCGATCACACAAAATCTTTTTCACTCCATCTTTCCACCTCCAATTTGGTCTCCCACTTCTCCTCATTCCCTCCACCTCCGACACATATATCCTCTTGGTCAATCTTTCCTCACTCATTCTCTCCATGTGCTCAAACCACTTCAAAACACCCTCTTCTGCTCTCTCAACCACGCTCTTTTTATTTCCACACATCTCTCTTACCCTTACGTTGCTTACTCGATCAAACCACCTCACACCACACATTGTCCTCAAACATCTCATTTCCAGCACATCCATCCTCCTGCGCACAACTCTATCCATAGCCCACGCCTCGCAACCATACAACATTGTTGGAACCACTATTCCTTCAAACATACCCATTTTTGCTTTCCGAGATAATGTTCTCGACTTCCACACATTCTTCAAGGCTCCCATGATTTTCGCCTCCTCCCCCACCCTATGATCCACTTCCGCTTCCATGGTTCCATCCGCTGCCAGATCCACTCCCAGATATCTAAAACACTTTACTTCCTCCAGTTTTTCTCCATTCAAACTTACCTTCCAGTTGACTTGACCCTCAACCCTACTGTACCTAATAACCTTGCTCTTATTCACATTTACTCTTAACTTTCTTCTTTCACACACTTTACCAAACTCAGTCACCAGCTTCTGCAGTTTCTCACATGAATCAGCCACCAGCGCTGTATCATTAGCGAACAACAACTGACTCACTTCCCAAGCTCTCTCATCCACAACAGACTTCATACTTGCCCCTCTTTCCAAAACTCTTGCATTCACCTCCCTAACAACCCCATCCATAAACAAATTAAACAACCATGGAGACATCACACACCCCTGCCGCAAACCTACATTCACTGAGAACCAATCACTTTCCTCTCTTCCTACAAGTACACATGCCTTACATCCTCGATAAAAACTTTTCACTGCTTCTAACAACTTGCCTCCCACACCATATATTCTTAATACCTTCCACAGAGCATCTCTATCCACTCTATCGTATGCCTTCTCCAGATCCATAAATGCTACATACAAATCCATTTGCTTTTCTAAGTATTTCTCACATACATTCTTCAAAGCAAACACCTGATCCACACATCCTCTACCACTTCTGAAACCACACTGCTCTTCCCCAATCTGATGCTCTGTACATGCCTTCACCCTCTCAATCAATACCCTCCCATATAATTTACCAGGAATACTCAACAAACTTATACCTATGTAATTTGAGCACTCACTCTTATCCCCTTTGCCTTTGTACAGTGGCACTATGCACGCATTCCGCCAATCCTCAGGCACGTCACCTTGAGTCATACATACATTAAATAACCTTACCAACCAGTCAACAATACAGTCACCCCCTTTTTTAATAAATTCCACTGCAATACCATCCAAACCTGCTGCCTTGCCGGCTTTCATCTTCCACAAAGCTTTTACTACCTCTTCTCTGTTTACCAAATCATGTTCCCTAACCCTCTCACTTTGCACACCACCTCGACCAAGACACCCTATATCTGCCACTCTATCATCAAACACATTCAACAAACCTTCAAAATACTCACTCCATCTCCTTCTCACATCACTACTACTTGTTATCACCTCCCCATTAGCGCCCTTCACTGAAGTTCCCATTTGCTCCCTTGTCTTACGCACTTTATTTACCTCCTTCCATAACATCTTTTTATTCTCCCTAAAATTTAATAATACTCTCTCACCCCAACTCTCATTTGCCCTCTTTTTCACCTCTTGCACTTTTCTCTTGACCTCCTGTCTCTTTCTTTTATACATCTCCCACTCAATTGCATTTTTTCCCTGCAAAAATCGTCCAAATGCCTCTCTCTTCTCTTTCACTAATAATCTTACTTCTTCATCCCACCACTCACTACCCTTTCTAATCTACCCACCTCCCACGCTTCTCATGCCACAAGCATCTTTTGCGCAATCCATTACTGATTCCCTACATGCTCTGACAAGAAAATAGTGAAATTGGAAAAGAATGTAGCTTAGACATTGAAGCTTATTCTTTCATTGAAATGTGAACAAAGGGAGCATTTTTTTTTTCAAAGTGATAGATATGGAAAGCAAAAAGGTGTTTTTCATGAATGTACTGGAAAAGTTGAGGTCCAGATAAACTTTTGGTCTGTCAAGGCTTTATTATGGCGGATGACCAACTACCTACCCTCATGTATCCAAGATATGGTTGTACTTTGTGTAATGAAGACAATTGAGAAACATCATAAGCAAATATTCCAGTTTCATGTTAAGAGAAGTGGTCCAGGCAGTAGGATACAGTGGTTAAATTGATGAAAACTACTATTGACGTTTGTGTAAATAAATTATACATTTCCCTTTTCCATAGCCAGAGGCTGAACCATTATGTGACATTCATTTTTTCATTTCATATCAAGCTAGAAGTTTCAGTTTTCTAAATATTTCTTACATTTTTCATATGTATTTATATATATGTGTGTGTATGTGTGTATATGTGTGTATGTGTGTGTGTATGTATATATATACATTATCCCTGGGGATAGGGGTGAAAGAATACTTCCCACACATTCCTCACGTGTTGTAGAAGGCAGCTAGAGGGGACGGGAGCGGGGGGCCAGAAATCCACCCCTCCTTGTATTTTTAACTTTCTGAAAAATGGGAAACAGAAGGAGTCACGCGGGGAGTGCTCATCTTCCTCGTAGACTCAGATTGGGGTGTCTAAATGTGTGTGGATGTAACCAAGTTGTGAAAAAAGGAGAGATAGGTAGTATGTTTGAGGAAAGGAACCTGGATGTTTTGGCTCTGAGTGAAACAAAGCTCAAGGGTAAAGGGGAAGAGTGGTTTGGGAATGTCTTGGGAGTAAAGTCAGGGGTTAGTGAGAGGACAAGAGCAAGGGAAGGAGTAGCATTACTGAAACAGGAGTTGTGGGAGTATGTGATAGAATGTAAGAAAGTAAATTCTCGATTAATATGGGTAAAACTGAAAGTGGATGGAGAGAGATGGGTGATTATTGGTGCATATGCACCTGGGCATGAGAAGAAAGATCATGAGAGGCAAGTGTTTTGGGAGCAGCTGAATGAGTGTGTTAGTGATTTTGATGCACGAGACCGGGTTATAGTGATGGGTGATTTGAATGCAAAGGTGAGTAATGTGGTGGTTGAGGGAATAATTGGTATACATGGGGTGTTCAGTGTTGTAAATGGAAATGGTGAAGAGCTTGTAGATTTATGTGCTGAAAAAGGACTGGTGATTGGGAATACCTGGCTTAAAAAGCAAGATATACATAAGTATACATATGTAAGTAGGAGAGTTGGCCAGAGAGCGTTATTGGATTACGTGTTAATTGACAGGCACGCGAAAGAGAGACTTTTGGATGTAAATGTGCTGAGAGGTGCAACTGGAGAGATGTCTGATCATTATCTTGTGGAGGCTAAGGTGAAGATTTGTATGGGTTTTCAGAGAAGAAGAGTGAATGTTGGGGTGAAGAGGGTGGTGAGAGTAAGTGAGCTTGGGAAGGAGACTTGTGTGAGGAAGTACCAGGAGAGACTGAGTACAGAATGGAAAAAGGTGAGAACAATGGAAGTAAGTGGAGTGGGGGAGGAATGGAATGTATTTAGGGAATATATATATATATATATATTTTTTTTTTTTTTTTTTTTTATACTTTGTCGCTGTCTCCCGCGTTTGCGAGGTAGCGCAGGGAAACAGACGAAAGAAATGGCCCAACCCCCCCCCATACACATGTACATACACACGTCCACACACGCAAATATACATACCTACACAGCTTTCCATGGTTTACCCCAGACGCTTCACATGCCCTGATTCAATCCACCGACAGCACGTCAACCCCTGTATACCACATCGCTCCAATTCACTCTATTCCTTGCCCTCCTTTCACCCTCCTGCATGTTCAGGCCCCGATCACACAAAATCTTTTTCACTCCATCTTTCCACCTCCAATTTGGTCTCCCCCTTCTCCTCGTTCCCTCCACCTCCGACACATATATCCTCTTGGTCAATCTTTCCTCACTCATTCTCTCCATGTGCCCAAACCACTTCAAAACACCCTCTTCTGCTCTCCCAACCACGCTCTTTTTATTTCCACACATCTCTCTTACCCTTACGTTACTTACTCGATCAAACCACCTCACACCACACATTGTCCTCAAACATCTCATTTCCAGCACATCCATCCTCCTGCGCACATCTCTATCCATAGCCCACGCCTCGCAACCATACAACATTGTTGGAACCACTATTCCTTCAAACATACCCATTTTTGCTTTCCGAGATAATGTTCTCGACTTCCACACATTTTTCAAGGCTCCCAAAATTTTCGCCCCCCTCCCCCACCCTATGATCCACTTCCGCTTCCATGGTTCCATCCGCTGACAGATCCACTCCCAGATATCTAAAACACTTCACTTCCTCCAGTTTTTCTCCATTCAAACTCACCTCCCAATTGACTTGACCCTCACCCCTACTGTACCTAATAACCTTGCTCTTATTCACATTTACTCTTAACTTTCTTCTTCCACACACTTTACCAAACTCGGTCACCAGCTTCTGCAGTTTCTCACATGAATCAGCCACCAGCGCTGTATCATCAGCGAACAACAACTGACTCACTTCCCAAGCTCTCTCATCCCCAACAGACTTCATACTTGCCCCTCTTTCCAGGACTCTTGCATTTACCTCCCTAACAACCCCATCCATAAACAAATTAAACAACCATGGAGACATCACACACCCCTGCTGCAAACCTACATTCACTGAGAACCAATCACTTTCCTCTCTTCCTACACGTACACATGCCTTACATCCTCGATAAAAACTTTTCACTGCTTCTAACAACTTGCCTCCCACACCATATATTCTTAATACCTTCCACAGAGCATCTCTATCAACTCTATCATATGCCTTCTCCAGATCCATAAATGCTACATACAAATCCATTTGCTTTTCTAAGTATTTCTCACATACATTCTTCAAAGCAAACACCTGATCCACACATCCTCTACCACTTCTGAAACCGCACTGCTCTTCCCCAATCTGATGCTCTGTACATACATATATATATATATATATATATATGTATATATATATATATATATATATATATATATATATATATATATATTTTTTTTTTTTTTTTTTTTTTTTTTTTTTCAAACTATTCGCCATTTCCCGCATTAGCGAGGTAGCGTTAAGAACAGAGAACTGGGCCACTGAGGGAATATCCTCACCTGGCCCCCTTCTCTGTTCCTTCTTTTGGAAAATTAAAAAAAATTGAGAGGGGAGGATTTCCAGCCCCCCGCTCCCTCCCCTTTTAGTCGCCTTCTACGACACGCAGGGAATACGTGGGAAGTATTCTTTCTCCCCTATCCCCAGGGATAATATATATATATATATATATATATATATATATATATATATATATATATATATATATATATATGTATATATATATATATATATATATATATATATAATATATATATATATATATATATATATATATATAAATATATATATATATATATATATATATATATATATATATATATATATATATATATATCCTTGGGGATAGGGGAGAAAGAATACTTCCCATGTATTCCCTGCGTGTCGTAGAAAGCGACTAAAAGGGAAGGGAGCGGGGGGCTGGAAATCCTCCCCTCTCATTTTTTTTTTTTTTTTTTTTTTTCAATTTTCCAAAAGAAGGAACAGAGAAGGGGGCCAGGTGAGGATATTCCCTGTAAGGCCCAGTCCTCTGTTCTTAACGCTACCTTGTTAATGCGGGAAATGGTGAATAGTATGAAAAAAAAAAAATATATATATATATATATATATATATATATATATATATATATTTTTTTTTTTTTTTTTTTTTTTTTACTTTGTCGCTTTCTCCCGCGTTTGCGAGGTAGCGCAAGGAAACAGACGAAAGAAATGGCCCAACCCCCCCCATACACATGTATATATATACGTCCACACACGCAAATATACATACCTACACAGCCTTCCATGGTTTACCCCAGACGCTTCACATGCCTTGATTCAATCCACTGACAGCACGTCAACCCCGGTATACCACATCGCTCCAATTCACTCTATTCCTTGCCTTCCTTTCACCCTCCTGCATGTTCAGGCCCCGATCACACAAAATCTTTTTCACTCCATCTTTCCACCTCCAATTTGGTCTCCCTCTTCTCCTTGTTCCCTCCACCTCCGACACATATATCCTCTTGGTCAATCTTTCCTCACTCATCCTCTCCATGTGCCCAAACCACTTCAAAACACCCTCTTCTGCTCTCTCAACCACGCTCTTTTTATTTCCACACATCTCTCTTACCCTTACGTTACTTACTCGATCAAACCACCTCACACCACACATTGTCCTCAAACATCTTATTTCCAGCACATCCATCCTCCTGCGCACATCTCTATCCATAGCCCACGCCTCGCAACCATACAACATTGTTGGAACCACTATTCCTTCAAACATACGCATTTTTGCTTTCCGAGATAATGTTCTCGACTTCCACACATTCTTCAAGGCCCCCAGAATTTTCGCCCCCTCCCCCACCCTATGATCCACTTCCGCTTCCATGGTTCCATCCGCTGCCAGATCCACTCCCAGATATCTAAAACACTTCACTTCCTCCAGTTTTTCTCCATTCAAACTCACCTCCCAATTGACTTGACCCTCAACCCTACTGTACCTAATAACCTTGAGTGTTCCTGGTAAATTATATGGGAGGGTATTGATTGAGAGGGTGAAGGCATGTACAGAGCATCAGATTGGGGAAGAGCAGTGTGGTTTCAGAAGTGGTAGAGGATGTGTGGATCAGGTGTTTGCTTTGAAGAATGTATGTGAGAAATACTTAGAAAAGCAAATGGATTTGTATGTAGCATTTATGGATCTGGAGAAGGCATATGATAGAGTTGATAGAGATGCTCTGTGGAAGGTATTAAGAATATATGGTGTGGGAGGCAAGTTGTTAGAAGCAGTGAAAAGTTTTTATCGAGGATGTAAGGCATGTGTACGTGTAGGAAGAGAGGAAAGTGATTGGTTCTCAGTGAATGTAGGTTTGCGGCAGGGGTGTGTGATGTCTCCATGGTTGTTTAATTTGTTTATGGATGGGGTTGTTAGGGAGGTGAATGCAAGAGTTTTGGAAAGAGGGGCAAGTATGAAGTCTGTTGGGGATGAGAGAGCTTGGGAAGTGAGTCAGTTGTTGTTCGCTGATGATACAGCGCTGGTGGCTGATTCATGTGAGAAACTGCAGAAGCTGGTGACTGAGTTTGGTAAAGTGTGTGAAAGAAGAAAGTTAAGAGTAAATGTGAATAAGAGCAAGGTTATTAGGTACAGTAGGGTTGAGGGTTAAGTCAATTGGGAGGTGAGTTTGAATGGAGAAAAACTGGAGGAAGTGAAGTGTTTTAGATATCTGGGAGTGGATCTGGCAGCGGATGGAACCATGGAAGCGGAAGTGGATCATAGGGTGGGGGAGGGGGCGAAAATTCTGGGGGCCTTGAAGAATGTGTGGAAGTCGAGAACATTATCTCGGAAAGCAAAAATGCGTATGTTTGAAGGAATAGTGGTTCCAACAATGTTGTATGGTTGCGAGGCGTGGGCTATGGATAGAGTTGTGCGCAGGAGGATGGATGTGCTGGAAATGAGATGTTTGAGGACAATGTGTGGTGTGAGGTGGTTCACATGCTTCACATGCCCTGGTTCAATCCAGTGACTGCACGTTGACCCCGGTACACCACATTGTTCCAATTCACTCTATTCCTTGCACGCCTTTCACCCTCCTGCATGTTCAGGCCCTGATCACTCAAAATCTTTTTCACTCCATCTTTCCTCCTCCAATTTGGTCTCCCACTTCTCCTCGTTCCCTCCACCTCTGACACATATATCCTCTTTGTCAATCTTTCCTCACTCATTCTCTCCATGTGACCAAACCATTTCAAAACACCCTCTTCTGCTCTCTCTCAACCACACTCTTTTTATTACCTTACATCTCTCTTACCCTTTCATCACTTACTCGTTCAAACCACCTCACACCACATATTGTCCTCAAACATCTCTTTTCCAGGACATCCACCCCACTCCACACAACTCTATCTATAACCCATGCCTCGCAGCCATATAACATTGTTTGAACCACTTTTCCTTCAGACATACCCATTTTTGCTTTCCGAGATAATGTTCTCGCCTTCCACACATTCTTCAACGCTCCCGGAACTTTAGCCCCCTCTCCCACCCTGTGACTCACTTCCGCTTCCATGTTTCCATCCGCTGCCAAATCCACTCCCAGATATGTTCTCGCCTTCCACGTGTTCTTCAATGCTCCCGGAACTTTAGCCCCCTCTCCCACTCTGTGACTCACTTCCACTTCCATGGTTCCATCTGCTGCCAAATCCACTCCCAGATATGTAAAACACTTCACTTCCTCCACCTTTTGTCCATTGTCCCTCAACCCTACTGTACCTAATAACCTTGCTCTTGTTCACATTTACTCTCACCTTTCCTCTTTCACACACTACCAAACTCAGTCTCTGGCTTCTGCAGTTTCTCACCCAAATCAGCCACCAGCACTGTATCATCAGCAAACAACAACTGACTCACTTCCCAAGCTCTCTCCTCCACAAAAGACTGCATACTTTCCCTTTTCTCTAAAACTCTTGCATTTACCTCTTTAACAACCCCATCCATAAACAAATTAAACAACCATGGAGACATCACGTACCCCTGCCGCAAACCAACATTCACTGAGAACCAATCATTTTTCTCTCTTCCTACTCATACACATGCCTTACATCCTCGATTAAAACTTTTCAGTGCTTCCAACAACTTGCTTCCCACACCATATATTCTTAATACCTTCCACAGGTGGAAGAGGTGAAAAAGAAGGCAAATGAGAGTTGGGGTGAGAGTATCATTAAATTTTGGGGAGAATAAAAAGGTGTTTTGGAAGGAGGTAAATAAAGTGCGTAAGACAAGAGAACAAATGGGGACATCGGTGAAGGGGGCAAATGGGTAGGTAATAACAAGTAGTGGTGAAGTGAGAAGGAGATGGAGTGAGTATTTTGAAGGTTTGTTGAATGTGTTTGATGATAGAGTGGCAGATATAGGATGTTTTGGTCGAGGTGGTGTGGGAAGTGAGAGGGTCTGGGAGAATGGTTTGGTAAACAGAGAAGAGGTAGTGAAAACTTTGCGGAAGATGCAAGGGGGCTGGTTTGGATGGTATTGCAGTTGAAATTATTATAAAAGGATATTCAGTGTGTGTATGGTTCATGGTGAGGTGCCTGAGGATTGGGAGAATGCATGCATAGTGCCATTGTATAATGGCAAAGGGGATAAAAGTGAGTGTTCAACTTACAGAGGTATAAGTTTGTTGAGTATTCCTGGGAAATTATATGGGAGAGTATTGATTGAGAGGGTAAAGGCAGGTACAGAGCATCAGATTGGGGAAGAGCAGTGTAGTTTTGGAAGTGGTGGAGGATGTGTGGATCAGGTGTTTGCTTTGAAGAATGTATGTGAGAAATACTTAGAAAAGCAGAGAGATTTGTATGTAGCATTTATGGATCTGGAGAAGGCATATGATAGAGTTGATGGAGATGCTCTGTGGAAAGTACTAAGAGTGTATGGTGTGGGAGGTAAGTTGCTAGAAGCAGTGAAAAGTTTTTTCCAAGGATTTAAGGCATGTGTATGAGTAGGAAGAGAGGAAAATGATTGGTTCTCAGTGAATGTCGGTTTGCGGCAGGAGTGCGTGATGTCTCCATTGTTGTTTAATTTGTTTATGAATGGGTTGTTAGGGAAGTGAATGCAAGAGTTTTGAAGAGAGGGACAGGTATGCAGTATGTTGTGGATGTGAGAGCTTGGGAAGTGAGTCAGTTGTTGCTCGCTGATGAATACAGCACTGGTGGCTGATTCGAGTGAGAAACTGCTGAAGCTGGTGACTGAGTTTGGTAAAGTGTGTGAAAGAAGAAAGCTGAGAGTAGATGTGAGTAAGAGCAAGGTTATTAAATTCAGTAGGGTTGAGGGACAAGTCAATTAGGAAGTAAGTTTGAATGGAGAAAAACTGGAGGAAGTGAAGTGTTTTAGATATCTGGGAATGGATTTACGAGCAGAAGCGGAAGTGAGTCACAGGGTGGGAGAGGGGGCGAAAGTTCTGGGAGTGTTGAAGAATGTCTGGAAGTCAAGAACATTTTCTTGGAAAGTAAAAATGGGTTTGTTTGAAGGCATAGTGGTTCCAACAATGTTATATGATTGTGAGGCGTGGGCTATAGATAGGGTTGTTCGGAGGAGGGTGGATGTGTTGGAAATGAGATGTTTGAGGACAATATTTAGTGTGAGGTGGTTTGATCGAGTAAGTAATGAAATGGTAAGAGAGATGTGTGGTAATTATAAGAATGTGGTTGAGAGAGCAGAAGAGGGTGTGTTGAAATGGTTTGGTCACATGGAGAGAATGAGTGAGGAAAGATTGACAAAGAGGATATATGTGTCAGAGGTGGAAGACCAAATTGGAGGTTGAAGGATGGAGTGAAAAAGATTTTGAGCGATCGGGACCTGAACATGCAGGAGGGTGAAAGGCATGCAAGGAATAGAGTAAATTGGAACGATGTGGTATACCGGGGTCGACGTGCTGTCAATAGATTGAACCAGGGCATGTGAAGCGTCTGGGGTAAACCATGGAAAGATGTGTGGGGCCTGGATGTGGAAAGGGAGCTGTGGTTTCGGTGCATTATTACATGACAGCTAGGGGGTGGGGGGGGACTTGGAGTGTGAACAAATTGGGGCTTTGTTGTCTTTCCTAGCGCTACCTTGACACATGAGTGGGAGGGGTTTGTTATTCTTTGTATGGCGGTGGTGGCGTTGGAATGAATAAAGGCAGCAAGTGTGAATTATTACATGTGTTATTTATGTGTCTATGTCTGTGTATTGTATATAAATGTAATATGTTGAAAGTGTATAGTTATGTATTTGTGCTTGTGTGGACGTGTATGTATATACATCTGTATGTGGGTGGGTTGGTGGGCCATTCTTTCGTCTGTTTTCCTTGCCTACCTCGCAATGCCGGGAGACAGCGACAAAGTATAATAATGAATAATTTATTTGAAATTAATGACAGTTATCCTGTCCTTTACACTTCTGTAGATTTATTTGTTTTGGTAACATGCTAAGTGACAGGTACTGAACAAGAATGTTAGCTTTAATGTAATCATCTGAATATGAATTTTAAGCTTAAGATTTTGAACTGATTTTATATTCTTTTGTATTATGCTGATCATAGTTTGATTGATGACATGCATTTGGGTAAGATATATGCACCAGAGACATGTTTACCTGTTGTTTATGTGTTGATTTACATAGACAACCAACTGACAGTATGCCAATCCACGTTCATTTCTACAAATTGTCAAGAAAAAGCGCAATAAAAAGGGGTAGAACCATGCATTGAAAGTGACTGATGATTTCAGTATGCTTGGAAAAGTCATGGCTAGTAGGAAAATCAGTGGTTTTGAACAGTGGTGCACCCTTGGTAGACGTCTGTTTTCTAATTTGATGACTGTCATACCAAGCCTTGTGCTCAACAGTTGCTGATTTTAATCGTTGTTTGCAATGTGTCTATAAATTTTCCTGTTAGTGGCCTTTGCCATGTTCATTTTCCTAATTTTGCAGATGAAATTTACTAAAAAAGTTATTTACTGACTTCATTTAATTTGCATGACCATCTTACTTTGAAAATGGGTGATGTTAACATGATATAGATAGATGTAAAAGAGATTAGTAAGTGCATGCATATTGCCCCAAAGGCTTAGTTTGTCCAGCAACAACTTCTCTTCCAATAGACCTATGCTAGATGTAGTCACATACAAGTGCTAAGGAAAGCTAAGAAACTGGCTGTTATTCTCTTATATGATTGTACTACTTTGCTCAAACTTCAAACATTAACCAGCTGATTGCAGTAGTGTAGAATTCAGGAAATGTTCTCTTTTTTAGGTAAAAGTGTTCATATTATGCTTTACTTTGATGAGCAAACTCCTGTAGTCCAAAAATTTTTAAAACCTACTGCCAGTATATATAAAAGGAGAATCTTGGAATGCACAGGGGTATTTGAATATAAGGGTCGGTGATGTGGCAATTGGATGGTATAACTGGTAAGCGATGGCATCCACAGGTGCAAATTAAAATGGGAAAAAAGTTTGCCTGTTTAATTTTGCTGAAAGAGGAAGGGAAGGGATTAGGAATATATGGTTCTAGGAAAAGGTTCTTTCTATAGTATACATGGTGATAAAATTAGGAGTTAGCAGGAGTATTGGATTTTGCACTGACAAGGGATATAAGTAGCAGTTGATAGATGTGAACATGCTGAGATGGAGAGTCAGGTACATTGTTTGCTGGGGATATGCTTTGTGGTGAAGAATATAGAGATAGTTGGTGGTGGGTTTGTGTAAGGAAAAGAAGGAAATGAATATGCATATGAAAGAAGTTGGAAGGTAGGTGAACTCAGAAGAAGTGGCCTGTATTCAAGATTCAGAAATTGTTTGAAGAATGGAATAGAATAGAGTTAAATGAAACTAGGATGAAAGGTAATTTATGAACATGTGCCATCATCTTCCCTGTGGTTGGTGAATGTAGTCTACCCTTTTTTTTTTCCATATACATGTAGAACTTTTGCATTTTTAAATTTCTCATGAGGAGTTTTTGTCTACATATTTTACTGAATGTTGGCCTTTGAACTCTGCTAGTTTGTTGCCATATAAGGAGTCATATATATTTTTTTTTATATGTGGTAAGGATCTTTCATTGAAACTGTTACTTGTGGTAGTGTTCCACTAAAAACCATTAATACCATAACAAAGGTTAATCCAAAATATATAACCATTATACAGGTTGCTCTGTGCTAACATAAGCGGACATTAACGACTGAATTGGTGTGACAAAAACAAGAAAACTTAGTGAAAACACATTGAATATACTCGATGTGGTCTTCAATTTCTACCACCCTAGCTCTTTAACAGTGTAGTACTGTTAGGTACGAATGATCTCAGATAAGTAATACAATTTATGTATACAAAAAGAAGTATGCCCTTCACTGTCCAAACAGAGTAATAAAATTTATTCTTCCATGAAAATTGACAACTTCCTGTACAGGGTGGGGTACTTGGCTGAAGTAATGCCACAGAAAGGTGACCATGTTAAAAAGAAAAGTTTGAGGTAAATGGTAAGAAAAATAAGATTAGAGGTGTAATATACGGTTAGGACAGGATGATTGGATTGGTACAGTGGAAGCAGGAAGGAGTAGGAGAAAGTGGAGTGCTTCAAGTATCTGAGAATGAAGTTGGCAGCAGTTGAACTTTTGTGGTGTAGCAGATGTGTTACTGATGTGATACATTCACATGCTACCCAGATCGAGTACATAAGTTGGAATTCTGATAGTGGCAGTCAGTCCAGAGCAAACCCAGCTGTTCATCCACCCCAAGGGTGAGTTGATAGATTGGGTTACTTTGCCTTAGGCAGTGCAAGGAAACAGATGAAAAAATGGGCCCAACCCACCCATATACACATGCATATAACATAAACGCCCACACATACACATATTCATACCTATACATTTCAACATATAACATACATATGCATAGACAGACATAATAACACATATACACATGTACATATTCATACTTGCGCCCACAGCCATTCCCGTCTCGACAACCTTGCCGACATGAAATGGCACCACCCCTCCCCCCGCACGCGTGCGAGATGCCTTGAAAAAAACAACAAAGGCACGTTCGTATCACAGACTCATCTCTAGCTGACAAGTGTAATGCACCAAACCACAGCTCCCTTAAGCCACATCCAGGCCCACAAAACTTTCCCTGGTTTACCCTAAACACTTCACATGCCTAGTTCAAATCCACGACAGCATACGACCTTGGTATACCACATCATTCCAATTCATTCTCTTCCTTGCATACTTTCAACCTCCTGTATGTTCGGGCCTCAGATCCGCCTTAAAATCTTTCATTCCATCCTTTCCCACCAATTTGTCTCCCACTTCTCGTTCCCATCCAACTCTGACGCATTATGTCCTCTTTTTATTGGTCAAGTTTTTCCTCACTCCTTCTCTCCATATGTCCCAACCATATTTAACATGCCCTCTTCTGCTCTCCTCACTACACTCTTCTTATTACCAACATCTCTCTTACCTTATCATTACTTACTTGATCAAACCACCTCAACACCGCATTTTGTCTTCAAACATTCATTTCCAACACATCCACCTTCCTCTGCACAATGTTCTTGCAACCATACAACATTGTTGAACCTCTATCTTCTTTCAAGCATACCCATTTTTGCTCTCTGAGATAACGATCAACGTCCAACACTTCTTCAATGCTCCCAAATCTTTTGCCCCCCCTCCCTCACCCTTTGACTCACATCTGCCATCATGGTTCCATCCACCTCCAAATCCACTCCCAGATATCTAAAGGCTACTTCGCTTCCTTTAGGTTTTTGTCCATTCAAACTTACCTCCCAATTGACTTGTCCCTCAACCCTACTAACCTAATAACCTTGCTCTTACTCACATTTACCCTCTGCTTTCTTCTTCCACAACACTCTACCAAACTCAGTCACCAACATTGGCAGTTTCTCACCTGAATCAGCTACCTGCGCTGTATCATCAGCGAACAACTGATCACTTACCAAGCCCTCTCAACAGACTGCATACTTGCCCCCCTCTCCTCCAAAACTCTTGCATTCACCTCCTACCAATCCAATCCAAAACATATTAAACAAGCCCTGTGAGACATCAGCACACCCTGCCACAAACCAGCATTCACTGGGAACCAATGCCCTTTCCTCTCTTCCTACTCATATCACATGCCGGACATCTTTGGTAAAAATTTAACTTTACAACTGCTTTTAGCAACTTACCTCCACAACCAATATACTCCTTAAAACCTTCACCTTCAGCCCTATCATATGCCTTCACCAGATCCAAAAATGCTACTTTACAAATCCATCGGTTTATTCTAATAATTTCTCTCATACATTTCTTCAATAGCAAACACCTGATCCACACAATCCTTTACCCGTCTGAACCAACAACAACACTGTTCTTCTTCATTCTGATTGTTTGCTGGACATGCCTTTTACCCTCTACAGTCAACAACCCTCCCATACAATTTTTCCCCAGGAATACCAACAACATATGGCCCTTGTTAATTTGAACACTCACCTTTGTCCCCTTTTCCTTTGTACAGTGGCACTATGCATCATTCTTCTGCCAATCCTCAAGCACTTCACACCATGATCCATACACACATTGAATATCCCTGCTGAACCAATTAATAGCACATCAGCCCTTTTTTAATTTATTCCTCACAATTATCCAACCAAACCCACCACCTTGATGGCTTTCATCTTCTGCAAAGCTTCACTACTTCTCTGTTTACCAAAACATTCTCACTGAACCCTCTCATATGCACACCCACCCTGACCAAAGCATCCTATATCTGCCACTGTACCATCAACAAACACCTTCAACAAACCTTCATATCCCTCTCACTTCATCACTACTTGTTATTAACCTTACCCATTTGAAGCAGAGCCTTTCAACCAAATTTTCCCATTGTATCTCTTGTCTACACACATTATTACCTCCTTAAAACATCTATTTATTTCCCAAAAAATTTATGATGACTCTCACCCTACCCAACTCGCATTAGGCCTTCTTTTTCCACCTCTTGCATCCTTTCTGTTGGCACTCCTGCCACTTTTCTTTTATACATCTCCCAATATTTGCTCTTCTGTCCTGCAAAAATCAACCAAACGCTCTCTTTTTTCTTCACAAACCAACCTTACACTTTCCTCATTTCCCACTTCACTCCCATAACCTCAATATCCTTTCTAATCTGCCACCTACCACCTTGCTCATGCCACATCATCTTTGCGCAAGCCATCACTGCATCCTAAATACATTCCCTTTCTCCCTCCATTCGCCCTCACTCATTTCTCTCACCTTTTGCCATTCTACATTCAATCTCCTCCTGGTACTGTCCTCACACAAGTCTCCTTCCAAGCTCACTTACTCTCACCATCTCTCTTTCTCTCCCCAACATTCTCTCATTTTTTTCTGAAAACCTCTACAAATCTTCACCTTAACTCCCACTAGATAGTGATCAACATCCCTCCAGCTGCCCCTCTCAGCACGTTAACATCCAAAGTCCTCTTTACTTGCCTATTCAATAAACATGTAATCCAATAATGCCTTTGACCATCTCTCCTACTCACAATCTGTATAATTATGTATCATCCTCTATTTAAACCAGGTACTCCAATCACCTCTTCCTATTCACCCACAAATCCACAAGCTCTTCACCATTTCCCATGTACAACACTGAATCACCAAAGTACACCTATTATACCCTCAACTGCCACTTGACTCACCTTACGCATCAAATCACCCATCACTATAACCTGGTCTCATGAATCAAAGGCGTGCTTACACAACTCCACATCAGCCGCTCCGTAAACAAGTGCCTTTCAGATCGTTCTGTCTCATGACCAGGTGTCATAGGCACCAAAAATCCTCCATCACTACTACTTTTCAGTTTTACCCACATCAATCAAATTTACTTCTTTACGCTCTATCACATTCTCCTGCGACTCCTGCTTCAGGAGTAATGCTACCCTTCCTCGCTCTTGTCCTCTGACCAACCCCCAACTTTACTCCCAAGACATTTCCAACCAATCTGCCACCCTCCGTTGGAGCTGAGTATAAGTTTCTCTCCTTTCTTCTCATCTTGGTTACATCCAACACAAATCAGACTCCTCAAATCTAGCCTTCGAGGAGGATGAGCACTCCCCACATGACTCTCTGTTAGATTTCTAGAAATTTAGATAAAAGGAGGGGGGTTTTCCAGGACCATACCCCCTTTAGAGTCCGCCTTCCATGACGACATGGGAACAGTGGAAGTATTCTTTTCCCCCTTATCCCCAGGATAATGTATTTTTTTCTTGATAACATTGCACATGTATCCCCATGTTAGCGGAGGAGCCAAGGAAATCAGACAAAGAATGGCCCAACCCCACCCACATACACAGTATATATATTAAATATATATTATATATATACTATCCTGGGGATAGGGGATTTAAGACTACTTTTTCCCAGCATATTCCCTGCGTGTCGAGAAGGCGAACTAAAAGGGAGGGGAAGCGGGGGCTGGAAATCCGTCCCCTCGTCGTTTTTTTTTTTTTTTTTTTTTTTTATTTTTTCTTTTTAAAGAAGGAACAGAGAATTGGGCCAGTGAGGTATTCCCTCAAGAGGCCCAGTCCCTCTGTACCTTAATGCTACCACTCGCTAATGCGGGAAATGGCGAAAAGTTTTAAAAGAAAGAATATATATATATATATTTTTTTTTTTTTTTTTTTTTTTTTATATACTTTGTCACGTCTCCAGCGTTTTGCGAGGTAGCGCAAGGAAACAGACGAAAGAAATGGCCCAACCCCCCCCATACACATGTAAATATACATACGTTCCCCACACATAGATGCAAATATACCAATACCTATCAACAGCTTTTTCCATGGTTTTTACCCAGACCTTCACATGCCTTGATTTTTCAATCAGTGACAGCACGTCAACCCCCCGGTATAATCCACATCACCTCCAATTCACTTCCATTAGTACCATTCCCCTTGCCCTCCTGTCACCTCCTGCATGTTCAGGCCCCATATATGATCACACAAAATCTTTTTCACTCCATCTTTCCACCTCCAATTTGGTCTTCCCACTGTCCTCTCTCGTTCCCTCCACCTCCGACACATCTATCCTCTTGGTCAATCCTTCCTCACTCATTCTCTCCATGTGCCCCAACCACTTCAAAAACCAACCCTCTTCTGCTCTCTCAACCACTCTTTTTATTTCCACACATCTCTCTTACCCTTACGTTACTCACTCGATCAAACCACCTCACACCACATCATTGTCCTCAAACAGCTCATTCCAGCAACATCCATCCTCCTGCCGCACAACTCATCCATAGCCCATGCCTCGCAACCATACAACATTGTGGAACCACTGATTCCTTCAAAAATACCCATTTTTGCTTTCCGAGATAATGTTCTCCGACTTCCACACATTCTTCAAGTCAAAGGCCCCCAAATTTTTCGCCCCCTTCCCCCCACCGATGATCCCACTTCCCTTCCATGTTCCATCCAGCTGCCAGAACACTCCAGATATCTAAAACACTTCACTTCCTCCAGTTTTTCCTCCATTCAAACGCACCCTCCCACTTGACTTGACCCGTCAACCCTACTGTACTAATAACCTTGCTCTTATTCACATTTACTCTAACCTTCTTGTCTTCCACGCACTTTACACAAACTCAGATCACCAGCTTCTGAGTTTCTCACAGGAATCAGCCTCCAGCGCTGACATCACGAACAACAACTGACTCACTTCCCAAGCTCTCTCATCCCCAACAGACTCATACTGCCCCTCTTTCCAAAACTCTTGCATTTACCTCCCTACCTAACCCCATCCGTAAACAAATTAAACACCTGGAACATCACTACACCTGCCGCAAACCTACATTCACTGAGAACCAATCACTTTTCGTCTCTTCCTACACGTACACATGCCTTACATCTCGATAAAAACTTTTTCACGCTTCTAACAACTTTTCCTCCCACAACCATATATTCTTAATACCTTCCACAGAGCATCTCTATCAACGCTATCACATATGCTTCTCCAATCCATAAATGCTACATCAAATCCATTTGCTTTTCTAAGTATTTCTCACAATACATTCTTCAAAGCAAACACCTGACCACACAATCCTCTACCACTTCTGAAACCACACTGCTCTTCCCCAATTCTGATGCTCTTTACATGCCTTCACCTCTCAATCAATTACCCCTCCATATAAAAAAAAAATTTTTACCAGAAATACTCAACAAAACTTATAACCTCTGTAACTTGAGCCATTCACCCTTATCCCCTTGCCTTTGTACAATGCATCTATGCAACGCACTCCGCCAATCCTCAGCTCCTCACCATGGTCATAATACATACATTAAATAACCTTACCTAACCATCAACCAATACAGACACCCCCTTTATTTATAAATTCCACGGCAATACCATCCAAACCTGCCGCCCGGGCCGCTTTCATCTTCCGCAAAGCTGTCACTACCTACTTCTCTCTGTTTTACCAAATCATCTTCCCTAACCCTCTCACTTTGCACAACCACCTCGACCAAAACACCCTATATCTGCCACTCTACACAAACACATCATCAAACCTCAAAATACTTCACTCCATCTCCTCTCACATCACCACTAACTTGTTATCACCTCCCCATTTGGCGCCCTTCACTGTATTCCCATTTGCTCACTTGGTCAGTACGCACTTTTTTACCTCCTCCCGAACATCTTTTTAGTCTCCCTAAAATGTAATATATATATATATATATATATATATATATATATATATATATAAATATATATATATATGGATAGAGGTGTGCGCAGGGAGGAAGGATGTGCTGGAAATGAGAATGTTAGAGGACTAGTGTGGTGATGAGGTGGTTTGAATCGAGTGAGTAACGTAAGGGTTAAGAGGGGGGGGGGGGGGGGGGGGGGGGGGGAGATGTGTGGTAACAAAAAGAGCGTGGTTGAAGAGCAGAAGAGGGTGTTTTGAAGTGGTTTGGCACATGGAGAGAATGAGTGAGGAAAAGTTTGACCAAGAGGATATATGTGTCGGAGGAGGATGGAACGAGGAGAAGAGGAGACCAAATTGAGATGTGGATATGATGGAGTGAAAGGATTTTGTGTGATCGGGGGCCTGAACATGCAGGAGGGTGAAAGGAGGGCAGGAAATAGAGTGAATTGAAGCGATGTGGATTATACCGGGCGGTTGACGTGCTGTCAGTGGATTTGAATCAAGGCATGTGAAGCGTCTGGGGTTAACAATGAAAGCTGTGTAGGAATGTGTATTTGCGTGTGTGGACGTATGTAATATACATGGAATGGGGGTGGGTTGGGCCATTTGCTTTCGTCTGTTTCCTGCGCTACCTCGCCAAACGCGGGGAGACAGCGAACAAAAGCAAAAAAAAAAAAAATATATCTATATATATAATATTATATATATATATATATTTAGGTTTGAGGGAGGGGGTTGAAAAATTCTGGGTGCTTGAAAGATGTTTGGAAGTCGAGAAATTTATTCTCGGAAAGCAAAAATGAGTATGTTTGAAACGAATAGTGGTTACAACAAACTTGTATGGTTGCGAGGCATGGGCTCATGGTTAGAGTTGTGCGCAGGATGGTGGATGTTCTGGAAATGAGATGTTTGAGGACAATATGTGTGTTAGATGGTTTATCGAGTAAGTATGTAAGGGTAAGAGAGATTGGTTGGAAATAAAAAAGAGTTGTGTTGTGGAGTGCAGAAGAGGGTTGTTTTGAAATGGTTTGGTCACATGGAGAGGAATGAATGAGGAAAGATTGACCAGAGGATATGTGTGTCAGAGGTGGAGGGAAAAGGAGGAAGTGGGAGGACCAATTGGACGGTGAAGATGGAGTAAAAAGATTTTGAGTGATTGGGGCCTGAACATGCAGCGAGGGTGAAAGGAGTCATGAATAGAGTGAATTGGTAACAATGTGGTTATACCGGGTGGTCAACGTTGCTGTCAATGGATTGAACCATGGGCATGTGAAGGTCTGCGGCGTAAACCATGGAAAGTTCATGTGGGGCCGGAGTGGAAAGGGGAGCTTGTGGTTTCGGTGCATTATTACATGACTGCTAGAGATTGATTGTGAACAAATGTGGCCTTTGGTGTCCTTTTCCTAGCGCTGCCTCATGCACTGTGGGGAGAAGGGGGTTGTTATTTGTTGGTGTGGGTCGGTGGCGATGGGAAATGAATAAAAGGCAGCAGTTGAATTTATGATACACGTGTTATTATTTGTATATGTCTGTGTGTGTATATTTCTAATATATATATAGATATATATATTTATATGTATTCGGTGAGATGTTTAGTATGTATATGTGAGTGTGTGGACCTGTATGTATTTACATGTGTTTGTGGGTGGTTTGCCATTCTTTCATCTGTTTCCTTGCGCTACCTCGCCATCCGGGAGACAGCGACAAAGTAATTATATAAAATAAATATAGAAGAAGCACTTCGTATTTCCCTCCACCAATATACCACCTCATCATTACTCACACTTTCAGTGTAAAACATTACTTTGTTTTTTATTATGTTCAAATTACTCACCAACAGCAATATGAATGTATATGAAATAAAGAAGTTACTCACCACAAGTTATATGCCTGTATATGAAATGACTGAGGAATGTGAAAATTAAGTTGTAATATAAAGAAAAAACACCACTTCTGTAACCTGCCTGTGCATTATGACCTCACATGCACCATCTTCACACTCTTATGTAGTGCAAATTGGTGTAATGTTTCCAAATGTATCCTTTATCTTTATTTATTATACTTAAACGCAGTTTCCCGTTAGCGTGGTTGCACAAGGAAACAGACATAGGAATGGCCAACCCACTCACTTACAACATGTATATATATAAAATCCACCCACTCGCGCACATATACATACCTTTACATTTCAAAGTATTACATACACTATACATACCACAGACATTAGACTTATATGTTCATGTACATGTCACTTACTTGCTGCCTTCATCATTCCGTTGCCACCTGCCACAACGAAAATAGCATTCCCATCCTCCCCTGCAGTGAGGGAGCATCAGGACAGTCAAACAAAGGCCTCATACGTTCCACACTCAAGTCTCTAACTGTCATGTGTAATGCACTGAAACCACTGCTCCTTTTCCACATCCAGGCACCACAGACCTTTCCTCGGTTTACCCCAGAGCTTCACATGCCTTGATTCAATTCCATTGACAGCACGTCGTCCCCAGTATACTACATCGTTCAATTCACTCTATTTCTTTGCATGCCTTTTACCCTCCTGTATGTTAAGGCCCTGATCGCTTCAAAATCTTTTTCTTCCATTCTTTCCACCTCCAGTTCTGGTTCTCCTGCTTCTACTTCTTGCCTCCACTTCTGACACATATTTCCTTTTGTAAATCCTCCTCACTCATTCTCTCCATTTGTCAAAACCATTTGACACACCTATTCTGCACTCTCAACATCACTCTTTTTATTACCACACATCTCTCTTACCTTTTCATTACTGACTTGATCGAACCACCTCCCCACCGCATTTTGTCTTCAAACATTTCATTTCCAACAATCCACCTTCCTCTGCACATGTCTTGCAACCATACAACATTGTTGGAACCTCTATTCTTTCAAGCATAACCATTTTTGCTCTCTGAGATAACGATCTAACCTTCCACACGTTCTTCAATGCTCCCAGAATCTTTGCCCCCTCCCTCACCCTTTGACATCACTTCTGCATCCATGGTTCCATCCACCTCCAAATCCACTCCCAGATATCTAAAGCACTTCGCTTCCTTTAGTTTTTGTCCATTCAAACTTACCTCCCAATTGACTTGTCCCTCAACCCTACTGAACCTAATAACCTTGCTCTTACTCACATTTACTCTCTGCTTTCTTCTTCCACACACTTTACCAAACTCAGTCACCAACTTTTGCAGTTTCTCACCTGAATCAGCTACCTGCGCTGTATCATCAGCGAACAACTGACTCACTTACCAAGCCCTCTCAACAGACTGCATACTTGCCCCCTCTCTCCAAAACTCTTGCATTCACCTCCCTACCAATCCAATCCATAAACATATTAAACAGCCCTGGAGACATCAAGCACCCCTGCCACAAACCAGCATTCACTGGGAACCAATCCCTTTCCTCTCTTCCTACTCATACACATGCCGTACATCTTTGGTAAAAACTTTACACTGCTTTTAGCAACTTACCTCCCACACCATATACTCTTAAAACCTTCTCTATCAGCCCTATCATATGCCTTCTCCAGATCCATAAATGCTACTTACAAATCCATCTGTTTTTCTAAGTATTTCTCTCATACATTCTTCAAAGCAAACACCTGATCCACACATCCTTTACCACTTCTGAAACCACACTGTTCTTCTTCATTCTGATGTTCTGGACATGCCTTTACCCTCTCAGTCAACACCCTCCCATACAATTTCCCAGGAATACTCAACAAACATATGCCCTTGTAATTTGAACACTCACCTTTGTCCCCTTTTCCTTTGTACAGTGGCACTATGCATGCATTCTGCCAATCCTCAAGCACTTCACCATGATCCATACACACATTGAATATCCCTCTGAACCAATTAATAGCACAGTCAGCCCCTTTTTTAATTTATTCCTCAGCAATACCATCCAAACCCACCACCTTGATGGCTTTCATCTTCTGCAAAGCTTTCACTACTTCTCTGTTTACCAAACCATTCTCACTGACCCTCTCATATGGCACACCACCTGACCAAAGCATCCTATATCTGCCACTGTACCATCAAACACCTTCAACAAACCTTCATATCCTTCTCACTTCATCACTACTTGTTATTACCTCCCCATTTGAGCCTTTCACCAAATTTCCCATTTGTTCTCTTGTCTTACACACATTATTTACCTCCTGAAACATCTTTTTATTTTCCCAAAAATTTAATGATGATCTCTCACCCCAACTCTCATTAGGCCTCTTTTTCACCTCTTGCACCTTTCTGTTGCACTCCTGCCACTTTCTTTTATACATCTCCCAATCATTTGCTCTACTTTCCTGCAAAAATCATCCAAACGCCTCTCTTTTTTCTTTCACAAACAACCTTACTTCCTCATTCCACTTCATCCCATAACTCAATATCCTTTCTAATCTGCCCACCTACCACCTTTCTCATGCCACATGCATCTTTTGCGCAAGCCATCACTGCATCCCTAAATACATCCCATTCCTCCCCCATTCCCCTCACGTCATTTGCTCTCACCTTTTGCCATTCTACATTCAATCTCTCCTGGTACTTCCTCACACAAGTCTCCTTTCCAAGCTCACTTACTCTCACCACTCTCTTCTCCCCAACATTCTCTCTTTTTTTCTGAAAACCTCTACAAATCTTCACCTTAACTCCACTAGATAGTGATCAGACATCCCTCCAGCTGCCCCTCTCAGCACGTTAACATCCAAAAGTCTCTCTTTTACTTGCCTATCAATTAACATGTAATCCAATAATGCCCTTTGACCATCTCTCCTACTCACATATGTATAATTATGTATCTCTCTTTTTAAACCAGGTACTCCAATCACCTCTTCCTTTTCAGCACACAAATCCACAAGCTCTTCACCATTTCCATTTACAACACTGAACACCAAATGTACACCTATTATACCCTCAACTGCCACTTGACTCACCTTCGCATTCAAATCACCCATCACTATAACCTGGTCTCATGAATCAAAGCTGCTTACACACTCACTCAGCCGCTCCGTAAACAATTGCCTTTCATGATCTTTCTTCTCATGACCAGGTGCATAGGCACCAAAAATCCTCCATCTCTATCTACTTTCAGTTTTACCCACATCAATCCAGAATTTACTTTCTTACGCTCTATCACATTCTCCTGCGACTCCTGCTTCAGGAGTAAT
The DNA here is from genome assembly GCF_036320965.1 of Panulirus ornatus. Classification (NCBI taxonomy): domain Eukaryota; kingdom Metazoa; phylum Arthropoda; class Malacostraca; order Decapoda; family Palinuridae; genus Panulirus; species Panulirus ornatus. Next base: position 89,642,839 of record NC_092227.1, read on the forward strand.
GCTACTCCTTCCTCGCTCTTGTCCTCTGACCAACCCCCAACTTTACTCCCAAGACATTTCCAAACCAATCTTCCCCCCACCGTTGAGCTGAGTATAAGTTTCTCTCCTTTCTTCTCATCTTGGTTACATCCACACACATTCAGACTCCTCAATCTGAGCCTTCGAGGAGGATGAGCACTCCCCACATGACTCCTTCTGTTATGACTTCTAGAAATTTAGATAAAAGGAGGGGGGTTTTCCAGGACCCTACCCCCTTTAGTCGCCTTCCATGACACATGGGAACACGTGGGAAGTATTCTTTCCCCTTATCCCCAGGGATAATGTATTTTTTTATTATACATTGTCACTGTCTCCCATGTTAGCGAGGTAGCGCAAGGAAACAGACAAAAGAATGGCCCAACCCACCCACATACACATGTATATATATATATATATATATATATATATACTATCCCTGGGGATAGGGGATTAAGAATACTTCCCACATATTCCCTGCGTGTCGTAGAAGGCGACTAAAAGGGGAGGGAGCGGGGGGCTGGAAATCCTCCCCTCTCGTTTTTTTTTTTTTTTTTTTTTTTTTTTTTTTCTTTTTAAAGAAGGAACAGAGAATTGGGCCAGGTGAGGGTATTCCCTCAAAGGCCCAGTCCTCTGTTCTTAATGCTACCTCGCTAACGCGGGAAATGGCGAATAGTTTAAAAGAAAGATATATATATATATATTTTTTTTTTTTTTTTTTTTTTATACTTTGTCACTGTCTCCCGCGTTTGCGAGGTAGCGCAAGGAAACAGACGAAAGAAATGGCCCAACCCCCCCCCATACACATGTATATACATACGTCCACACATGCAAATATACATACCTACACAGCTTTCCATGGTTTACCCCAGACGCTTCACATGCCTTGATTCAATCCAGTGACAGCACGTCAACCCCGGTATACCACATCACTCCAATTCACTCCATTCCTTGCCCTCCTTTCACCCTCCTGCATGTTCAGGCCCCGATCACACAAAATCTTTTTCACTCCATCTTTCCACCTCCAATTTGGTCTCCCTCTTCTCCTCGTTCCCTCCACCTCCGACACATATATCCTCTTGGTCAATCTTTCCTCACTCATTCTCTCCATGTGCCCAAACCACTTCAAAACACCCTCTTCTGCTCTCTCAACCACGCTCTTTTTATTTCCACACATCTCTCTTACCCTTACGTTACTCACTCGATCAAACCACCTCACACCACACATTGTCCTCAAACATCTCATTTCCAGCACATCCATCCTCCTGCGCACAACTCTATCCATAGCCCATGCCTCGCAACCATACAACATTGTTGGAACCACTATTCCTTCAAACATACCCATTTTTGCTTTCCGAGATAATGTTCTCGACTTCCACACATTCTTCAAGGCCCCCAGAATTTTCGCCCCCTCCCCCACCCTATGATCCACTTCCGCTTCCATGGTTCCATCCGCTGCCAGATCCACTCCCAGATATCTAAAACACTTCACTTCCTCCAGTTTTTCTCCATTCAAACTCACCTCCCAATTGACTTGACCCTCAACCCTACTGTACCTAATAACCTTGCTCTTATTCACATTTACTCTTAACTTTCTTCTTCCACGCACTTTACCAAACTCAGTCACCAGCTTCTGCAGTTTCTCACATGAATCAGCCACCAGCGCTGTATCATCAGCGAACAACAACTGACTCACTTCCCAAGCTCTCTCATCCCCAACAGACTTCATACTTGCCCCTCTTTCCAAAACTCTTGCATTTACCTCCCTAACAACCCCATCCGTAAACAAATTAAACAACCATGGAGACATCACACACCCCTGCCGCAAACCTACATTCACTGAGAACCAATCACTTTCGTCTCTTCCTACACGTACACATGCCTTACATCCTCGATAAAAACTTTTCACTGCTTCTAACAACTTGCCTCCCACACCATATATTCTTAATACCTTCCACAGAGCATCTCTATCAACTCTATCATATGCCTTCTCCAGATCCATAAATGCTACATACAAATCCATTTGCTTTTCTAAGTATTTCTCACATACATTCTTCAAAGCAAACACCTGATCCACACATCCTCTACCACTTCTGAAACCACACTGCTCTTCCCCAATCTGATGCTCTGTACATGCCTTCACCCTCTCAATCAATACCCTCCCATATAATTTACCAGGAATACTCAACAAACTTATACCTCTGTAACTTGAGCATTCACCCTTATCCCCTTTGCCTTTGTACAATGGCACTATGCACGCACTCCGCCAATCCTCAGGCACCTCACCATGAGTCATACATACATTAAATAACCTTACCAACCAGTCAACAATACAGTCACCCCCTTTTTTAATAAATTCCACTGCAATACCATCCAAACCTGCCGCCCTGCCGGCTTTCATCTTCCGCAAAGCTTTCACTACCTCTTCTCTGTTTACCAAATCATCTTCCCTAACCCTCTCACTTTGCACACCACCTCGACCAAAACACCCTATATCTGCCACTCTATCATCAAACACATTCAACAAACCTTCAAAATACTCACTCCATCTCCTTCTCACATCACCACTACTTGTTATCACCTCCCCATTTGCGCCCTTCACTGAAGTTCCCATTTGCTCCCTTGTCGTACGCACTTTATTTACCTCCTTCCCGAACATCTTTTTATTCTCCCTAAAATTTAATATATATATATATATATATATATATATATATATATATATATATATATATATATATATATATGGATAGAGTTGTGCGCAGGAGGATGGATGTGCTGGAAATGAGATGTTTGAGGACAATGTGTGGTGTGAGGTGGTTTGATCGAGTGAGTAACGTAAGGGTAAGAGAGATGTGTGGAAATAAAAAGAGCGTGGTTGAGAGAGCAGAAGAGGGTGTTTTGAAGTGGTTTGGGCACATGGAGAGAATGAGTGAGGAAAGATTGACCAAGAGGATATATGTGTCGGAGGTGGAGGGAACGAGGAGAAGAGGGAGACCAAATTGGAGGTGGAAAGATGGAGTGAAAAAGATTTTGTGTGATCGGGGCCTGAACATGCAGGAGGGTGAAAGGAGGGCAAGGAATAGAGTGAATTGGAGCGATGTGGTATACCGGGGTTGACGTGCTGTCAGTGGATTGAATCAAGGCATGTGAAGCGTCTGGGGTAAACCATGGAAAGCTGTGTAGGTATGTATATTTGCGTGTGTGGACGTATGTATATACATGTGTATGGGGGAGGTTGGGCCATTTCTTTCGTCTGTTTCCTTGCTCTACCTCGCAAACGTGGGAGACAGCGACAAAGTATAATAAATAAAAAAAATATATATATATATATATATATATATATATATATATATATATATATATATATATATATATATATATATATATATGTGTGTGTGTGTATATATATATACACGTCCACACACACACACACACACACACACACATATACATACCTGTACATTTCAGTGTTTACATATATATACATACACAAACATATGCATATATACACATGTACATAATTCATACTTGCTGCGTTATTCATTCCCGTCGCCACCCCACCACACATGAAATGACAACTCCCTCCCCCCACACATGCACGAAGTAGCACTAAGGAAAGACAACAAAGGCCACATTTGTTCACACTCAGTCTCTAGCTGTTATGTATAATGCACCGAAACCACACCTCCTTTCCCACATCCAGGCCCCACAAAACTTTCCATGGTTTATCCCAGACACTTCACATGCCCTAGTTCAATCCATTGGCAGCACATCGACCCCAGTATACCATGTCGTTCCAATTCACTCTATTCCTTGCACACCTTTCACCCTCCTGCATGTTAAGGCCCCGATCGCCCAAAATCTTTTTCACTCCATCCTTCCACCTCCAATTTGGTCTCCCACATCTCTTTGTTCCCTCCACCTCTGACACATATATATCCTCTTTGGCAATCTTTCCTCACTCATTCTCTCCATGTGACCAAACCATTTCAAAACGCCCTTTTCTGCTCTCTCAACCACACTCTTTTTATTACCACACATCACTTGTACCCTTTCATCACTTACTCGATCAAACCACCTCACACCACATATTGTCCTCAAGCATCTCATTTCCAGCACAGCCACCCTACTCCGTACAACTCTATCTATAGCCCACGCCTCACAACCATATAGCATTGTTGGAACCACTATTTCTTCAAACATACCCATTTTTGCTTTCCAACATAACGTTCTCGACTTCCACATATTTTTCAACGCTCCCAGAACTTTCATCCCCTCCCCCACCCTATGATACACTTCCACTTCCATGGTTCCATCCGCTGCCAAATCCTCTCCCAGATATCTAAAACACTTTACTTCTGCCAGATTTTCTCCGTTCAAACTTACCTCCCAGTTGATGTCACTCAACCCTACTGTACCTAATAACCTTACTCTTATTCTCACACACACACACACGCACACACATATATATATATTCTTTTTTTTTTTTGCTTTGTCGCTGTTTCCCGCGTTTGCGAGGTAGCGCAAGGAAACAGACGAAAGAAATGGCCCAACCCACCCCCATACACATGTATATACCTACGTCCACACACGTAAATATACATACATACACAGCTTTCCATGGTTTACCCCAGTCGCTTCACATGCCCTGATTCAATCCACTGACAGCACGTCAACCCCGGTATACCACATTGATCCAATGCACTCTATTCCTTGCCCGCCTTTCACCTTCCTGCATGTTCAGGCCCCGATCACACAAAATCTTTTTCACTCCATCTTTCCACCTCCAATTTGGTCTCCCACTTCTCCTCATTCCCTCCACCTCCGACACATATATCCTCTTGGTCAATCTTTCCTCACTCATTCTCTCCATGTGCTCAAACCACTTCAAAACACCCTCTTCTGCTCTCTCAACCACGCTCTTTTTATTTCCACACATCTCTCTTACCCTTACGTTGCTTACTCGATCAAACCACCTCACACCACACATTGTCCTCAAACATCTCATTTCCAGCACATCCATCCTCCTGCGCACAACTCTATCCATAGCCCACGCCTCGCAACCATACAACATTGTTGGAACCACTATTCCTTCAAACATACCCATTTTTGCTTTCCGAGATAATGTTCTCGACTTCCACACATTCTTCAAGGCTCCCATGATTTTCGCCTCCTCCCCCACCCTATGATCCACTTCCGCTTCCATGGTTCCATCCGCTGCCAGATCCACTCCCAGATATCTAAAACACTTTACTTCCTCCAGTTTTTCTCCATTCAAACTTACCTTCCAGTTGACTTGACCCTCAACCCTACTGTACCTAATAACCTTGCTCTTATTCACATTTACTCTTAACTTTCTTCTTTCACACACTTTACCAAACTCAGTCACCAGCTTCTGCAGTTTCTCACATGAATCAGCCACCAGCGCTGTATCATTAGCGAACAACAACTGACTCACTTCCCAAGCTCTCTCATCCACAACAGACTTCATACTTGCCCCTCTTTCCAAAACTCTTGCATTCACCTCCCTAACAACCCCATCCATAAACAAATTAAACAACCATGGAGACATCACACACCCCTGCCGCAAACCTACATTCACTGAGAACCAATCACTTTCCTCTCTTCCTACAAGTACACATGCCTTACATCCTCGATAAAAACTTTTCACTGCTTCTAACAACTTGCCTCCCACACCATATATTCTTAATACCTTCCACAGAGCATCTCTATCCACTCTATCGTATGCCTTCTCCAGATCCATAAATGCTACATACAAATCCATTTGCTTTTCTAAGTATTTCTCACATACATTCTTCAAAGCAAACACCTGATCCACACATCCTCTACCACTTCTGAAACCACACTGCTCTTCCCCAATCTGATGCTCTGTACATGCCTTCACCCTCTCAATCAATACCCTCCCATATAATTTACCAGGAATACTCAACAAACTTATACCTATGTAATTTGAGCACTCACTCTTATCCCCTTTGCCTTTGTACAATGGCACTATGCACGCATTCCGCCAATCCTCAGGCACGTCACCTTGAGTCATACATACATTAAATAACCTTACCAACCAGTCAACAATACAGTCACCCCCTTTTTTAATAAATTCCACTGCAATACCATCCAAACCTGCTGCCTTGCCGGCTTTCATCTTCCACAAAGCTTTTACTACCTCTTCTCTGTTTACCAAATCATGTTCCCTAACCCTCTCACTTTGCACACCACCTCGACCAAGACACCCTATATCTGCCACTCTATCATCAAACACATTCAACAAACCTTCAAAATACTCACTCCATCTCCTTCTCACATCACTACTACTTGTTATCACCTCCCCATTAGCGCCCTTCACTGAAGTTCCCATTTGCTCCCTTGTCTTACGCACTTTATTTACCTCCTTCCATAACATCTTTTTATTCTCCCTAAAATTTAATAATACTCTCTCACCCCAACTCTCATTTGCCCTCTTTTTCACCTCTTGCACTTTTCTCTTGACCTCCTGTCTCTTTCTTTTATACATCTCCCACTCAATTGCATTTTTTCCCTGCAAAAATCGTCCAAATGCCTCTCTCTTCTCTTTCACTAATAATCTTACTTCTTCATCCCACCACTCACTACCCTTTCTAATCTACCCACCTCCCACGCTTCTCATGCCACAAGCATCTTTTGCGCAATCCATTACTGATTCCCTACATGCTCTGACAAGAAAATAGTGAAATTGGAAAAGAATGTAGCTTAGACATTGAAGCTTATTCTTTCATTGAAATGTGAACAAAGGGAGCATTTTTTTTTTCAAAGTGATAGATATGGAAAGCAAAAAGGTGTTTTTCATGAATGTACTGGAAAAGTTGAGGTCCAGATAAACTTTTGGTCTGTCAAGGCTTTATTATGGCGGATGACCAACTACCTACCCTCATGTATCCAAGATATGGTTGTACTTTGTGTAATGAAGACAATTGAGAAACATCATAAGCAAATATTCCAGTTTCATGTTAAGAGAAGTGGTCCAGGCAGTAGGATACAGTGGTTAAATTGATGAAAACTACTATTGACGTTTGTGTAAATAAATTATACATTTCCCTTTTCCATAGCCAGAGGCTGAACCATTATGTGACATTCATTTTTTCATTTCATATCAAGCTAGAAGTTTCAGTTTTCTAAATATTTCTTACATTTTTCATATGTATTTATATATATGTGTGTGTATGTGTGTATATGTGTGTATGTGTGTGTGTATGTATATATATACATTATCCCTGGGGATAGGGGTGAAAGAATACTTCCCACACATTCCTCACGTGTTGTAGAAGGCAGCTAGAGGGGACGGGAGCGGGGGGCCAGAAATCCACCCCTCCTTGTATTTTTAACTTTCTGAAAAATGGGAAACAGAAGGAGTCACGCGGGGAGTGCTCATCTTCCTCGTAGACTCAGATTGGGGTGTCTAAATGTGTGTGGATGTAACCAAGTTGTGAAAAAAGGAGAGATAGGTAGTATGTTTGAGGAAAGGAACCTGGATGTTTTGGCTCTGAGTGAAACAAAGCTCAAGGGTAAAGGGGAAGAGTGGTTTGGGAATGTCTTGGGAGTAAAGTCAGGGGTTAGTGAGAGGACAAGAGCAAGGGAAGGAGTAGCATTACTGAAACAGGAGTTGTGGGAGTATGTGATAGAATGTAAGAAAGTAAATTCTCGATTAATATGGGTAAAACTGAAAGTGGATGGAGAGAGATGGGTGATTATTGGTGCATATGCACCTGGGCATGAGAAGAAAGATCATGAGAGGCAAGTGTTTTGGGAGCAGCTGAATGAGTGTGTTAGTGATTTTGATGCACGAGACCGGGTTATAGTGATGGGTGATTTGAATGCAAAGGTGAGTAATGTGGTGGTTGAGGGAATAATTGGTATACATGGGGTGTTCAGTGTTGTAAATGGAAATGGTGAAGAGCTTGTAGATTTATGTGCTGAAAAAGGACTGGTGATTGGGAATACCTGGCTTAAAAAGCAAGATATACATAAGTATACATATGTAAGTAGGAGAGTTGGCCAGAGAGCGTTATTGGATTACGTGTTAATTGACAGGCACGCGAAAGAGAGACTTTTGGATGTAAATGTGCTGAGAGGTGCAACTGGAGAGATGTCTGATCATTATCTTGTGGAGGCTAAGGTGAAGATTTGTATGGGTTTTCAGAGAAGAAGAGTGAATGTTGGGGTGAAGAGGGTGGTGAGAGTAAGTGAGCTTGGGAAGGAGACTTGTGTGAGGAAGTACCAGGAGAGACTGAGTACAGAATGGAAAAAGGTGAGAACAATGGAAGTAAGTGGAGTGGGGGAGGAATGGAATGTATTTAGGGAATATATATATATATATATATATTTTTTTTTTTTTTTTTTTTATACTTTGTCGCTGTCTCCCGCGTTTGCGAGGTAGCGCAGGGAAACAGACGAAAGAAATGGCCCAACCCCCCCCCATACACATGTACATACACACGTCCACACACGCAAATATACATACCTACACAGCTTTCCATGGTTTACCCCAGACGCTTCACATGCCCTGATTCAATCCACCGACAGCACGTCAACCCCTGTATACCACATCGCTCCAATTCACTCTATTCCTTGCCCTCCTTTCACCCTCCTGCATGTTCAGGCCCCGATCACACAAAATCTTTTTCACTCCATCTTTCCACCTCCAATTTGGTCTCCCCCTTCTCCTCGTTCCCTCCACCTCCGACACATATATCCTCTTGGTCAATCTTTCCTCACTCATTCTCTCCATGTGCCCAAACCACTTCAAAACACCCTCTTCTGCTCTCCCAACCACGCTCTTTTTATTTCCACACATCTCTCTTACCCTTACGTTACTTACTCGATCAAACCACCTCACACCACACATTGTCCTCAAACATCTCATTTCCAGCACATCCATCCTCCTGCGCACATCTCTATCCATAGCCCACGCCTCGCAACCATACAACATTGTTGGAACCACTATTCCTTCAAACATACCCATTTTTGCTTTCCGAGATAATGTTCTCGACTTCCACACATTTTTCAAGGCTCCCAAAATTTTCGCCCCCTCCCCCACCCTATGATCCACTTCCGCTTCCATGGTTCCATCCGCTGACAGATCCACTCCCAGATATCTAAAACACTTCACTTCCTCCAGTTTTTCTCCATTCAAACTCACCTCCCAATTGACTTGACCCTCACCCCTACTGTACCTAATAACCTTGCTCTTATTCACATTTACTCTTAACTTTCTTCTTCCACACACTTTACCAAACTCGGTCACCAGCTTCTGCAGTTTCTCACATGAATCAGCCACCAGCGCTGTATCATCAGCGAACAACAACTGACTCACTTCCCAAGCTCTCTCATCCCCAACAGACTTCATACTTGCCCCTCTTTCCAGGACTCTTGCATTTACCTCCCTAACAACCCCATCCATAAACAAATTAAACAACCATGGAGACATCACACACCCCTGCTGCAAACCTACATTCACTGAGAACCAATCACTTTCCTCTCTTCCTACACGTACACATGCCTTACATCCTCGATAAAAACTTTTCACTGCTTCTAACAACTTGCCTCCCACACCATATATTCTTAATACCTTCCACAGAGCATCTCTATCAACTCTATCATATGCCTTCTCCAGATCCATAAATGCTACATACAAATCCATTTGCTTTTCTAAGTATTTCTCACATACATTCTTCAAAGCAAACACCTGATCCACACATCCTCTACCACTTCTGAAACCGCACTGCTCTTCCCCAATCTGATGCTCTGTACATACATATATATATATATATATATATATATATATATATATATATATATATATATATATATATATATATATATTTTTTTTTTTTTTTTTTTTTTTTTTTTTCAAACTATTCGCCATTTCCCGCATTAGCGAGGTAGCGTTAAGAACAGAGAACTGGGCCACTGAGGGAATATCCTCACCTGGCCCCCTTCTCTGTTCCTTCTTTTGGAAAATTAAAAAAAATTGAGAGGGGAGGATTTCCAGCCCCCCGCTCCCTCCCCTTTTAGTCGCCTTCTACGACACGCAGGGAATACGTGGGAAGTATTCTTTCTCCCCTATCCCCAGGGATAATATATATATATATATATATATATATATATATATATATATATATATATATATATATATATGTATATATATATATATATATATATATATATATATATATATATAAATATATATATATATATATATATATATATATATATATATATATATATATATATATATATATATATATATATCCTTGGGGATAGGGGAGAAAGAATACTTCCCATGTATTCCCTGCGTGTCGTAGAAAGCGACTAAAAGGGAAGGGAGCGGGGGGCTGGAAATCCTCCCCTCTCATTTTTTTTTTTTTTTTTTTTTTTCAATTTTCCAAAAGAAGGAACAGAGAAGGGGGCCAGGTGAGGATATTCCCTGTAAGGCCCAGTCCTCTGTTCTTAACGCTACCTTGTTAATGCGGGAAATGGTGAATAGTATGAAAAAAAAAAAATATATATATATATATATATATATATATATATATATATATATATATATATTTTTTTTTTTTTTTTTTTTTTTTACTTTGTCGCTTTCTCCCGCGTTTGCGAGGTAGCGCAAGGAAACAGACGAAAGAAATGGCCCAACCCCCCCCATACACATGTATATATATACGTCCACACACGCAAATATACATACCTACACAGCCTTCCATGGTTTACCCCAGACGCTTCACATGCCTTGATTCAATCCACTGACAGCACGTCAACCCCGGTATACCACATCGCTCCAATTCACTCTATTCCTTGCCTTCCTTTCACCCTCCTGCATGTTCAGGCCCCGATCACACAAAATCTTTTTCACTCCATCTTTCCACCTCCAATTTGGTCTCCCTCTTCTCCTTGTTCCCTCCACCTCCGACACATATATCCTCTTGGTCAATCTTTCCTCACTCATCCTCTCCATGTGCCCAAACCACTTCAAAACACCCTCTTCTGCTCTCTCAACCACGCTCTTTTTATTTCCACACATCTCTCTTACCCTTACGTTACTTACTCGATCAAACCACCTCACACCACACATTGTCCTCAAACATCTTATTTCCAGCACATCCATCCTCCTGCGCACAACTCTATCCATAGCCCACGCCTCGCAACCATACAACATTGTTGGAACCACTATTCCTTCAAACATACGCATTTTTGCTTTCCGAGATAATGTTCTCGACTTCCACACATTCTTCAAGGCCCCCAGAATTTTCGCCCCCTCCCCCACCCTATGATCCACTTCCGCTTCCATGGTTCCATCCGCTGCCAGATCCACTCCCAGATATCTAAAACACTTCACTTCCTCCAGTTTTTCTCCATTCAAACTCACCTCCCAATTGACTTGACCCTCAACCCTACTGTACCTAATAACCTTGAGTGTTCCTGGTAAATTATATGGGAGGGTATTGATTGAGAGGGTGAAGGCATGTACAGAGCATCAGATTGGGGAAGAGCAGTGTGGTTTCAGAAGTGGTAGAGGATGTGTGGATCAGGTGTTTGCTTTGAAGAATGTATGTGAGAAATACTTAGAAAAGCAAATGGATTTGTATGTAGCATTTATGGATCTGGAGAAGGCATATGATAGAGTTGATAGAGATGCTCTGTGGAAGGTATTAAGAATATATGGTGTGGGAGGCAAGTTGTTAGAAGCAGTGAAAAGTTTTTATCGAGGATGTAAGGCATGTGTACGTGTAGGAAGAGAGGAAAGTGATTGGTTCTCAGTGAATGTAGGTTTGCGGCAGGGGTGTGTGATGTCTCCATGGTTGTTTAATTTGTTTATGGATGGGGTTGTTAGGGAGGTGAATGCAAGAGTTTTGGAAAGAGGGGCAAGTATGAAGTCTGTTGGGGATGAGAGAGCTTGGGAAGTGAGTCAGTTGTTGTTCGCTGATGATACAGCGCTGGTGGCTGATTCATGTGAGAAACTGCAGAAGCTGGTGACTGAGTTTGGTAAAGTGTGTGAAAGAAGAAAGTTAAGAGTAAATGTGAATAAGAGCAAGGTTATTAGGTACAGTAGGGTTGAGGGTTAAGTCAATTGGGAGGTGAGTTTGAATGGAGAAAAACTGGAGGAAGTGAAGTGTTTTAGATATCTGGGAGTGGATCTGGCAGCGGATGGAACCATGGAAGCGGAAGTGGATCATAGGGTGGGGGAGGGGGCGAAAATTCTGGGAGCCTTGAAGAATGTGTGGAAGTCGAGAACATTATCTCGGAATGCAAAAATGAGTATGTTTGAAGGAATAGTGGTTCCAACAATGTTGTATGGTTGCGAGGCGTGGGCTATGGATAGAGTTGTGCGCAGGAGGATGGATGTGCTGGAAATGAGATGTTTGAGGACAATGTGTGGTGTGAGGTGGTTCACATGCTTCACATGCCCTGGTTCAATCCAGTGACTGCACGTTGACCCCGGTACACCACATTGTTCCAATTCACTCTATTCCTTGCACGCCTTTCACCCTCCTGCATGTTCAGGCCCTGATCACTCAAAATCTTTTTCACTCCATCTTTCCTCCTCCAATTTGGTCTCCCACTTCTCCTCGTTCCCTCCACCTCTGACACATATATCCTCTTTGTCAATCTTTCCTCACTCATTCTCTCCATGTGACCAAACCATTTCAAAACACCCTCTTCTGCTCTCTCTCAACCACACTCTTTTTATTACCTTACATCTCTCTTACCCTTTCATCACTTACTCGTTCAAACCACCTCACACCACATATTGTCCTCAAACATCTCTTTTCCAGGACATCCACCCCACTCCACACAACTCTATCTATAACCCATGCCTCGCAGCCATATAACATTGTTTGAACCACTTTTCCATCAGACATACCCATTTTTGCTTTCCGAGATAATGTTCTCGCCTTCCACACATTCTTCAACGCTCCCGGAACTTTAGCCCCCTCTCCCACCCTGTGACTCACTTCCGCTTCCATGTTTCCATCCGCTGCCAAATCCACTCCCAGATATGTTCTCGCCTTCCACATGTTCTTCAATGCTCCCGGAACTTTAGCCCCCTCTCCCACTCTGTGACTCACTTCCACTTCCATGGTTCCATCTGCTGCCAAATCCACTCCCAGATATGTAAAACACTTCACTTCCTCCACCTTTTGTCCATTGTCCCTCAACCCTACTGTACCTAATAACCTTGCTCTTGTTCACATTTACTCTCACCTTTCCTCTTTCACACACTACCAAACTCAGTCTCTGGCTTCTGCAGTTTCTCACCCAAATCAGCCACCAGCACTGTATCATCAGCAAACAACAACTGACTCACTTCCCAAGCTCTCTCCTCCACAAAAGACTGCATACTTTCCCTTTTCTCTAAAACTCTTGCATTTACCTCTTTAACAACCCCATCCATAAACAAATTAAACAACCATGGAGACATCACGTACCCCTGCCGCAAACCAACATTCACTGAGAACCAATCATTTTTCTCTCTTCCTACTCATACACATGCCTTACATCCTCGATTAAAACTTTTCAGTGCTTCCAACAACTTGCTTCCCACACCATATATTCTTAATACCTTCCACAGGTGGAAGAGGTGAAAAAGAAGGCAAATGAGAGTTGGGGTGAGAGTATCATTAAATTTTGGGGAGAATAAAAAGGTGTTTTGGAAGGAGGTAAATAAAGTGCGTAAGACAAGAGAACAAATGGGGACATCGGTGAAGGGGGCAAATGGGTAGGTAATAACAAGTAGTGGTGAAGTGAGAAGGAGATGGAGTGAGTATTTTGAAGGTTTGTTGAATGTGTTTGATGATAGAGTGGCAGATATAGGATGTTTTGGTCGAGGTGGTGTGGGAAGTGAGAGGGTCTGGGAGAATGGTTTGGTAAACAGAGAAGAGGTAGTGAAAACTTTGCGGAAGATGCAAGGGGGCTGGTTTGGATGGTATTGCAGTTGAAATTATTATAAAAGGATATTCAGTGTGTGTATGGTTCATGGTGAGGTGCCTGAGGATTGGGAGAATGCATGCATAGTGCCATTGTATAATGGCAAAGGGGATAAAAGTGAGTGTTCAACTTACAGAGGTATAAGTTTGTTGAGTATTCCTGGGAAATTATATGGGAGAGTATTGATTGAGAGGGTAAAGGCAGGTACAGAGCATCAGATTGGGGAAGAGCAGTGTAGTTTTGGAAGTGGTGGAGGATGTGTGGATCAGGTGTTTGCTTTGAAGAATGTATGTGAGAAATACTTAGAAAAGCAGAGAGATTTGTATGTAGCATTTATGGATCTGGAGAAGGCATATGATAGAGTTGATGGAGATGCTCTGTGGAAAGTACTAAGAGTGTATGGTGTGGGAGGTAAGTTGCTAGAAGCAGTGAAAAGTTTTTTCCAAGGATTTAAGGCATGTGTATGAGTAGGAAGAGAGGAAAATGATTGGTTCTCAGTGAATGTCGGTTTGCGGCAGGAGTGCGTGATGTCTCCATTGTTGTTTAATTTGTTTATGAATGGGTTGTTAGGGAAGTGAATGCAAGAGTTTTGAAGAGAGGGACAGGTATGCAGTATGTTGTGGATGTGAGAGCTTGGGAAGTGAGTCAGTTGTTGCTCGCTGATGAATACAGCACTGGTGGCTGATTCGAGTGAGAAACTGCTGAAGCTGGTGACTGAGTTTGGTAAAGTGTGTGAAAGAAGAAAGCTGAGAGTAGATGTGAGTAAGAGCAAGGTTATTAAATTCAGTAGGGTTGAGGGACAAGTCAATTAGGAAGTAAGTTTGAATGGAGAAAAACTGGAGGAAGTGAAGTGTTTTAGATATCTGGGAATGGATTTACGAGCAGAAGCGGAAGTGAGTCACAGGGTGGGAGAGGGGGCGAAAGTTCTGGGAGTGTTGAAGAATGTCTGGAAGTCAAGAACATTTTCTTGGAAAGTAAAAATGGGTTTGTTTGAAGGCATAGTGGTTCCAACAATGTTATATGATTGTGAGGCGTGGGCTATAGATAGGGTTGTTCGGAGGAGGGTGGATGTGTTGGAAATGAGATGTTTGAGGACAATATTTAGTGTGAGGTGGTTTGATCGAGTAAGTAATGAAATGGTAAGAGAGATGTGTGGTAATTATAAGAATGTGGTTGAGAGAGCAGAAGAGGGTGTGTTGAAATGGTTTGGTCACATGGAGAGAATGAGTGAGGAAAGATTGACAAAGAGGATATATGTGTCAGAGGTGGAAGACCAAATTGGAGGTTGAAGGATGGAGTGAAAAAGATTTTGAGCGATCGGGACCTGAACATGCAGGAGGGTGAAAGGCATGCAAGGAATAGAGTAAATTGGAACGATGTGGTATACCGGGGTCGACGTGCTGTCAATAGATTGAACCAGGGCATGTGAAGCGTCTGGGGTAAACCATGGAAAGATGTGTGGGGCCTGGATGTGGAAAGGGAGCTGTGGTTTCGGTGCATTATTACATGACAGCTAGAGACTGAGTGTGAACAAATGGGGCCTTTGTTGTCTTTCCTAGCGCTACCTTGCACACATGAGGGGGAGGGGTTTGTTATTCTATGTATGGCGGGGTGGCGATGGGAATGAATAAAGGCAGACTATGAATTATGTACATGTGTATATATGTATATGTCTGTGTGTGTATATATATGTATACATTGAGATGTATAGGTATGTATATTTGCGTGTGTGGACGTGTATGTATATACATGTGTATGTGGGTGGGTTGGGCCATTCTTTCGTATGTTTCCTTGCGCTACCTCGCTAACGCGGGAGACAGTGACAAAGCAAAATAAATGAAATATATAAAATATATATTTATATATATATATATATATATATATATATATATATATATATATATATATATATATATATATATATATATATATATTATCTCGGAAAGCAAAAATGGGTAAGTTTGAAGGAATAGTGGTTCCAACAATGTTGTATGGTTGCGAGGCGTGGGCTATGGATAGAGTTGTGCGCAGGAGGATAGATGTGCTGGAAATGAGATGTTTGAGGACAATGTGTGGTGTGAGGTGGTTTGATCGAGTAAGTAACGTAAGGGTAAGAGAGATGTGTGGAAATAAAAAGAGCGTGGTTGAGAGAGCAGAAGAGGGTGTTTTGAAATGGTTCGGGCACATGGAGAGAATGAGTGAGGAAAGATTGACCAAGAGAATATATGTGTCGGAGGAGGAGGGAACGAGGAGAAGAGGGAGACCAAATTGGAGGTGGAAAGATGGAGTGAAAAAGATTTTGTGTGATCGGGGCCTGAACATGCAGGAGGGTGAAAGGAGGGCAAGGAATAGAGTGAATTGAAGCGATGTGGTATACCGGGGTTGACGTGCTGTCAGTGGATTGAATCAAGGCATGTGAAGCGTCTGGGGTAAACCATGGAAAGCTGTGTAGGTATGTGTATTTGCGTGTGTGGACGTATGTATATACATGTGTATGGGGGTGGGTTGGGCCATTTCTTTCGTCTGTTTCCTTGCGCTACCTCGCAAACACGGGAGACAGCGACAAAGCAAAAAAAAAATATATATATATATATATATATATATATATATATATATATATATATATATAGGGTGAGGGAGGGGGTTGAAAATTCTGGGAGCCTTGAAGAATGTTTGGAAGTCGAGAACATTATCTCGGAAAGCAAAAATGAGTATGTTTGAAAGAATAGTGGTTACAACAAACTTGTATGGTTGCGAGGCATGGGCTATGGATAGAGTTGTGCGCAGGATGGTGGATGTGCTGGAAATGAGATGTTTGAGGACAATATGTGGTGTTAGATGGTTTGATCGAGTAAGTAATGTAAGGGTAAGAGAGATGTGTGGAAATAAAAAGAGTGTGGTTGTGAGAGCAGAAGAGGGTGTTTTGAAATGGTTTGGTCACATGGAGAGAATGAATGAGGAAAGATTGACCAAGAGGATATGTGTGTCAGAGGTGGAGGGAACAAGGAGAAGTGGGAGACCAAATTGGAGGTGGAAAGATGGAGTGAAAAAGATTTTGAGTGATTGGGGCCTGAACATGCAGGAGGGTGAAAGGCGTGCATGGAATAGAGTGAATTGGAACAATGTGGTATACCGGGGTCAACGTGCTGTCAATGGATTGAACCAGGGCATGTGAAGCGTCTGGGGTAAACCATGGAAAGTTCTGTGGGGCCTGGACGTGGAAAGGGAGCTGTGGTTTCGGTGCATTATTACATGACTGCTAGAGATTGATTGTGAACAAATGTGGCCTTTGGTGTCTTTTCCTAGCGCTGCCTCATGCACATGTGGGGGAAGGGGGTTGTTATTTCGTGTGTGGCGGGGTGGCGATGGGAATGAATAAAGGCAGACAGTATGAATTATGTACACGTGTATATATGTATATGTCTGTGTGTGTATATATATATATATATATATATATATATATATATGTATACGTTGAGATGTATAGGTATGTATATGTGCGTGTGTGGACCTGTATGTATATACATGTGTATGTGGGTGGGTTTGGCCATTCTTTCATCTGTTTCCTTGCGCTACCTCGCCAACGCGGGAGACAGCGACAAAGTAAAATAAATAAAATAAATATAGAAGAAGCACTTCCAGTATTCCCACTCCACATATACCACCTCCATCATTACTCACACTTTCAGTGTAAACATTACTTTGTTTTTTATTATGTTCAAATTACTCACCACCAGCAATATGCCTGTATATGAAATAAGTACTCACCACAAGTGATATGCCTGTATATGAAATGAGAGAATGTGAAATTAAGTGTAATATAAAGAAAAAACACCCTTCTGTAACCTGCCTGTGCATACTGACCTCACATGCACCATCTTCACACTCTTATGTAGTGCAAATTGTGTAATGTTTCCAAATGTATCCTTTATCTTTATTTATTATACTTAACCGCAGTTTCCCGCATTAGCGTGGTAGCACAAGGAAACAGACAAGGAATGGCCCAACCCACTCACTTACACATGTATATATATAAACACCCACACGCGCACATATACATACCTATACATTTCAAAGTATACATACATATACATACACAGACATATACATATATATACATGTACATGTCCATACTTGCTGCCTTCATCCATTCCCGTTGCCACCCTGCCACACACGAAATAGCATTCCCATCCTCCCCTGCAGTGAGGGAGCATCAGGAACGGACAACAAAGGCCACATACGTTCACACTCAGTCTCTAACTGTCATGTGTAATGCACTGAAACCACAGCTCCTTTTCCACATCCAGGCACCACAGACCTTTCCATGGTTTACCCCAGACGCTTCACATGCCTTGATTCAATCCATTGACAGCACGTCGACCCCAGTATACTACATCGTTCCAATTCACTCTATTCTTTGCATGCCTTTTACCCTCCTGTATGTTCAGGCCCTGATCGCTCAAAATCTATTTCATCCCATTCTTCCACCTCCAGTCTGGTCTCCTGCTTCTACTTCTTGCCTCCACTTCTGACACATATATCCTCTTTGTCAATCCTTCCTCACTCATTCTCTCCATTTGTCCAAACCATTGAACACACCCTCTTCTGCACTCTCAACATCACTCTTTTTATTACCACACATCTCTCTTACCTTTTCATTACTGACTTGATCGAACCACCTCACACCACATATTGTCCTTAAACATTTCATTTCCAGTACATCCCCCTCCTCCGCACAACCCTCTCTGTGGCCCATGCCTCGCAACCATATAACATTGTTGGAATGACTATTCTTTCAAACATACCCATTTTTGCTTTCTGAGATAATGTTTTCACCTTCCACACATTCTTCAACACTCCCAGAACTTGTCCCTCAACCCTACTGAACCTAATAACCTTGCTCTTATTCACATTTACTCTCACTTTTCTTCTTTCACCCACTTTGCCAAACTCAGTTTTCAACTTCTGCAGCTTCTCACCCGAATCAGCCACCAGTGCTGTATCATCAGCGAACCACAACTGACTCACTTCCCAAGCCCTCTCATCCACAACAGACTGCATACTTGCCCCTCTCTCCAAAACTTTTGCATTCACTTCCCTAACCACCCCATCCATAAACAAATTAACGAACATGGAGACATCATGCACCCCTGCCGCAAACCAACATTCACTGAGAACCAATCCCTTTCCTCTCTTCCTACTTGTACACATGCTTAACATCCTGTTTGAAAACTTTTCACTGCTTCTAGCAACTTACCTCCCACACCATATACTCTTAAAACCTTCCACAAAGCATCTCTATCCACCCTATCATATGCCATCTCCAGATCCATAAATGCTACATACAAATCCATTTGTTTTTCTAAGTATTTCTCACATACCCATTTTTGCTCTCTGGGATAATGTTCTCACCTTCCACACATTCTTCAATGCTCCCAGAACCTTTGCTCCCTCCCCCACCCTTTGACTCATTTCCATTTCCATGGTCCCGTCTGCTGCAAAGTCCACTCCCAGATATCTAAAATACTTCACTTCCTCCAGTTTTTCTCCATTCAAACTTACCTCCCAATTAACCTGTTCCTCAACCCTACTGAACCTAATGACCTAGCTCTTATTCACATTTACTCTCACTTTTCTTCTTTCACACACTCTACCAAACTCAGTCACCATCTTCTGCAGTTTATCACCTGAATCAGCCACCAATGCTGTATCATCAGCGAACAACAACTGACTCACTTCCCAAGCCCTCTCATCCACAACAGACTGCATGATTGCCCCTCTCTCCAAAACTTTTGCATTCACTTCGCTAACCACCCCATCCATAAACAAATTAACGACCATGGAGACATCACGCACCCCTGCCGCAAATCATCATTCACTGAGAACCAAGCCCTTTCCTCTCTTCCTACTTGTACACATGCTTTACATCCTGTTTGAAAACTTTTCACTGCTTCTAGCAACTTACCTCCCACACCATATACTCTTAAAACCTTCCACAAAGCATCTCTATCCACCCTATCATATGCCATCTCCAGATCCATAAGTGCTACATACAAATCCATTTGTTTTTCTGAGTATTTCTCACATACATTCTTCAAAGCAAACACCTGATCCACACATCCTCTACCACTTCTGAAACCACACTGCTCTTCCCCAGTCTGATGCTCTGTACATGCCTTTACCCACTCAATCAATACCCTCCCATATGATTTTCCAGGAATACTCAACAAACTTATGCCTCTGTAATTTGAACACTCACCTATATCCCCTTTGCCTTTGTACAATGGCACTATGCATGCATTCCACCAATCCTTAGGCACTTCACCATGATCTATACATACACTGAATATCCTTACCAACCAATCAACAACACAGTTACCCCCTTGTTTTATAAATTCCTATTATACACAAGCAAATAAATGAATATGAATTTAAGGTTCTTGAAAGTGAGGAGATATTGAGTGAAGGTGATATAAGAGATATATTTGCTAGGAATAATGGAGGCACCCTAATGCAGAGAGGATGTTGAAAATAACTCAAAACTGAGAGCAAAGGATGTATCTTCGGGATGAGGAGAAGGAGAGACTAAAAAGAAAAAACTGTACCTGTGTATTGTATAAGAGAATAGTTGAAAAGAAGTTCAAAAAGAAGGAAATAGCCATTTCATTCTTTTTGATCTGGAGCTGTCAGATGTGTCAGAAACAAAGTAAAGCCAGGCCAGGCATAAATACATATGTTCAGAATCTTTAGCAGATGAGTGGATAAGGGTGGAAGAAGACACATGAGATAGCTAGAGCACTTAATTGGTATGTTTATGTTTTGTGAATCACCTTCAGGGAATGGACAACAGACAAGAACAAAGATATATATGTACATCTTAGGTCGACCTTTTGGATGCCATGACACTTTGTGATATCACTGGTCATTTAGGAATACACCTTTTTTGTGGTCTGTTGTCCATTCCCAGAAGATCTTCACTTAACCGAAACATAGGAATAAAGTGCTCTAGTTTTCTTAAGTGTCTTCTTCCACCCTTATCCATCCATATATTTATGTATATTTATTTATTTATTATTTGTTTATGGATGGGGTTGTTAGGGAGGTAAATGCAAGAGTTTTGGAAAGAGGGGCAAGTATGAAGTCTGTTGGGGATGAGAGAGCTTGGGAAGTGAGTCAGTTGTTGTTCGCTGATGATACAGTGCTGGTGGCTGATTCGTGTGAGAAACTGCAGAAGCTGGTGACTGAGTTTGGAAAAGTGTGTGGAAGAAGAAAGTTAAGAGTAAATGTGAATAAGAGCAAGGTTATTAGGTACAGTAGGGTTGAGGGTCAAGTCAATTGGGAGGTGAGTTTGAATGGAGAAAAACTGGAGGAAGTGAAGTGTTTTAGATATCTGGGAGTGGATCTGGCAGCGGATGGAACCATGGAAGCGGAAGTGGATCATAGGGTGGGGGAGGGAGCGAAAATCCTGGGGGCCTTGAAGAATGTGTGGAAGTCGAGAACATTATCTCGGAAAGCAAAAATGGGTATGTTTGAAGGAATAGTGGTTCCAACAATGTTGTATGGTTGCGAGGCGTGGGCTATGGATAGAGTTGTGTGCAGGAGGATGGATGTGCTGGAAATGAGATGTTTGAGGACAATGTGTGGTGTGAGGTGGTTTGATCGAGTGAGTAACGTAAGGGTAAGAGAGATGTGTGGAAATAAAAAGAGCGTGGTTGAGAGAGCAGAAGAGGGTGTTTTGAAGTGGTTTGGGCACATGGAGAGGATGAGTGAGGAAAGATTGACCAAGAGGATATATGTGTCGGAGGTGGAGGGAACAAGGAGAAGAGGGAGACCAAATTGGAGGTGAAAAGATGGAGTGAAAAAGATTTTGTGTGATCGGGGCCTGAACATGCAGGAGGGTGAAAGGAGGGCAAGGAATAGAGTGAATTGGAGCGATGTGGTATACCGGGGTTGACGTGCTGTCAGTGGATTGAAGCAGGGCATGTGAAGCGTCTGGGGTAAACCATGGAAAGCTGGGTAGGTATGTATATTTGCGTGTGTGGACGTATGTATATACATGTGTATGGGGGGAGGGGTTGGGCCATTTCTTTCGTCTGTTTCCTTGCGCTACCTCGCAAACGCGGGAGACAGCGACAAAGTATAATAAAAAAAATAATATTATTTATTATACTTTGTCACTGTTTCCCGCATTAGCGAGGTAGCGCAAGGAAACAGACGAAAGAAATGGCCCAACCCCCCCCCCCCCATACACATGTATATACATACGTCCACACACGCAAATATACATACCTACACAGCTTTCCATGGTTTACCCCAGACGCTTCACATGCCTTGATTCAATCCACTGACAGCACGTCAACCCCAGTATACCACATCGCTCCAATTCACTCTATTCCTTGCCCTCCTTTCACCCTCCTGCATGTTCAGGCCCCGATCACACAAAATCTTTTTCACTCCATCTTTCCACCTCCAATTTGGTCTCCCTCTTCTCCTTGTTCCCTCCACCTCCGACACATATATCCTCTTGGTCAATCTTTCCTCACTCATCCTCTCTATGTGCCCAAACCACTTCAAAACACCCTCTTCTGCTCTCTCAACCACGCTCTTTTTATTTCCACACATCTCTCTTACCCTTACGTTACTCACTCGATCAAACCACCTCACACCACACATTGTCCTCAAACATCTCATTTCCAGCACATCCATCCTCCTGCGCACAACTCTATCCATAGCCCACGCCTCGCAACCATACAACATTGTTGGAACCACTATTCCCTCAAACATACCCATTTTTGCTTTCCGAGATAATGTTCTTGCCTTCCACACATTCTTCAAGGCCCCCAGGATTTTCGCCCCCTCCCCCACCCTATGATCCACTTCCGCTTCCATGGTTCCATCCGCTGCCAGATCCACTCCCAGATATCTAAAACACTTCACTTCCTCCAGTTTTTCTCCATTCAAACTCACCTCCCAATTGACTTGACCCTCAACCTTACTGTACCTAATAACCTTGCTCTTATTCACATTTACTCTTAACTTTCTTCTTCCACACACTTTTCCAAACTCAGTCACCAGCTTCTGCAGTTTCTCACATGAATCAGCCACCAGCGCTGTATCATCAGCGAACAACAACTGACTCACTTCCCAAGCTCTCTCATCCCCAACAGACTTCATACTTGCCCCTCTTTCCAAAACTCTTGCATTTACCTCCCTAACAACCCCATCCATAAACAAATTAAACAACCATGGAGACATCACACACCCCTGCCGCAAACCTACATTCACTGAGAACCAATCACTTTCCTCTCTTCCTACACGTACACATGCCTTACATCCTCGATAAAAACTTTTCACTGCTTCTAACAACTTTCCTCCCACACCATATATTCTTAATACCTTCCACAGAGCATCTCTATCAACTCTATCATATGCCTTCTCCAGATGCATAAATGCTACATACAAATTCATTTGCTTTTCTAAGTATTTCTCACATACATTCTTCAGAGCAAACACCTGATCCACACATCCTCTACCACTTCTGAAACCACACTGCTCTTCCCCAATCTGATGCTCTGTACATGCCTTCACCCTCTCAATCAATACCCTCCCATATAATTTACCAGGAATACTCAACAAACTTATACCTCTGTAATTTGAGCACTCACTCTTATCCCCTTTGCCTTTGTACAATGGCACTATGCACGCATTCCGCCAATCCTCAGGCACCTCACCATGAGTCATACATACATTAAATAACCTTACCAACCAGTCAACAATACAGTCACCCCCTTTTTTAATAAATTCCACTGCAATACCATCCAAACCTGCTGCCTTGCCTGCTTTCATCTTCCGCAAAGCTTTCACTACCTCTTCTCTGTTTACCAAATCATTTTCCCTAACCCTCTCACTTTGCACACCACCTCGACCAAAACACCCTATATCTGCCACTCTATCATCAAACACATTCAACAAACCTTCAAAATACTCACTCCATCTCCTTCTCACATCACCACTACTTGTTATCACCTCCCCATTTGCGCCCTTCACTGAAGTTCCCATTTGCTCCCTTGTCTTACGCACTTTATTTACCTCCTTCCAGAACATCTTTTTATTCTCCCTAAAATTTAATGATACTCTCTCACTCTCATTTGCCCTTTTTTTCACCTCTTGCACCTTTCTCTTGACCTCCTGTCTCTTTCTTTTATACATCTCCCACTCAATTGCATTTTTTCCCTGCAAAAATCGTCCAAATGCCTCTCTCTTCTCTTTCACTAATACTCTTAATTCTTCATCCCACCACTCACTACCCTTTCTAATCAACCCACCTCCCACTCTTCTCATACCACAAGCATCTTTTGCGCAATCCGTCACTGATTCCCAAAATACATCCCATTCCTCCCCCACTCCCCTTACTTCCATTGTTCTCACCTTTTTCCATTCTGTACTCAGTCTCTCCTGGTACTTCCTCACACAGGTCTCCTTCTCAAGCTCACTTACTCTCACCACCCTCTTCACCCCAACATTCACTCTTCTTTTCTGAAAACCCATACAAATCTTCACCTTAGCCTCCACAAGATAATGATCAGACATCCCTCCAGTTGCACCTCTCAGCACATTAACATCCAAAAGTCTCTCTTTCACACGCCTGTCA
The DNA here is from genome assembly GCF_036320965.1 of Panulirus ornatus. NCBI lineage: Eukaryota > Metazoa > Arthropoda > Malacostraca > Decapoda > Palinuridae > Panulirus > Panulirus ornatus. Next base: position 89,667,488 of record NC_092227.1, read on the forward strand.
ATTAACACGTAATCCAATAACGCTCTCTGGCCATCTCTCCTACTTACATAAGTATACTTATGTATATCTCGCTTTTTAAACCAGGTATTCCCAATCATCAGTCCTTTTTCAGCACATAAATCTACAAGCTCTTCACCATTTCCATTTACAACACTGAACACCCCATGTATACCAATTATTCCCTCAACTGCCACATTACTCACCTTTGCATTCAAATCACCCATCACTATGACCCGGTCTCGTGCATCAAAACCTCTAACACACTCATTCAGCTGCTCCCAAAACACTTGCCTCTCATGATCTTTCTTCTCATGCCCAGGTGCATATGCACCAATAATCACCCACCTCTCTCCATCAACTTTCAGTTTTACCCATATTAATCGAGAATTTACTTTCTTACACTCTATCACACACTCCCACAACTCCTGTTTCAGGAGTATTGCTACTCCTTCCCTTGCTCTTGTCCTCTCACTAACCCCTGACTTTACTCCCCAGACATTCCCAAACCACTCTTCCCCTTTACCCTTGAGCTTTGTTTCACTCAGAGCCAAAACATCCAGGTTCCTTTCCTCAAACATACTACCTATCTCTCCTTTTTTCACATCTTGGTTACATCCACACACATTTAGGCACCCCACTCTGAGCCTTCGAGGAGGATGAGCACTCCCCGCGTGACTGTTTCCCATTTTAGAAAGTTAATACAAGGAGGGGAGGATTTCTGGCCCCTCGCTCCCGTCCCCTCTAGTCGCTTTCTACGACACGCGAGGAATACGTGGGAAGTATTCTTTCACCCCTATCCCCAGGGATAATATACATATATATATACATATACACATACACACACATACACATACATACGCACATATACACACACACACACATACATATATATACATATGAGAAATGTAAGAAACAATTTAGAAAACTGAAACTTCTAGCTTGAAATGAATGAAAAAAATGAATGTCACATAATGGTTCAACCTCTGGCTATGGAAAAAAGGAAATGTATGATTTATTTACACAAACGTCAATAGCAGTTCTCATCAATTTAACCACTGTATCAATAAGCTTCAATGTCTAAGCTACATTTTTCTCCAATTTCACTATTTTCCTTCACATTTTCAATTGTGTCTGAAGGTTCTACTTCAAGAGTGATTGTTTTTCCAGTAAGGGTCTTCACATCTTGGTTACACCCACACACATTTAGGCACCCCACTCTGAGCCTTCGAGGAGGATGCTTTACTTGTGGTGCTGACTTCCCTCTTTAAATTTGATCGCCGTTTCCCGCGTCTGTGGGTGATGAACTGCTAGACTCCTACTTTCGCACCCTTCATGAGCGACCACCTGCTTATATATGTACATTTATTCATTTCATTCATGATTATCCTAGGACCAGTTTCTATGAAAGAGTCCTTTTAATACCCAGGACCTCTTTTTAAAGGTTCCTGCAGCGCATGGCTGCAATATTTCCAGTGTCAGGGGAATGTGGAATCTGTAGGAGTGAGAAGTTCTATGACCGGAACCACAGCTCTCTTTCCACATCCAGTCCCCACAGACCTTTCCATGGTTTACCCCAGACACTTCACATGCCCTGGTTCAGTCCATTGACAGCACGTCAACCCTGGTATACGACAGGATTCCACTTCACTCTATTCCTTGCACGCCTCTCAACCTCCGGTATGTTCAGGCCCCAATTGCTCAAAAATCTTTTTCACTACAGCTATCCACTTCCAATTTGGTCTCCTGCTTCTTGTTCCCTCCACCTTTGCCATATATATCCTCTTTGTCAACCTTTCCTCACTCATTCTCTCCATATGTCCAAACCATGTTCACCTTTTTCCACATCATTGAGGTATATAACTTTCTGTGTGTATCCATACTATTGATTGCGAATCTTTCATTGTACAAAGGATTTTTATTTTTCTTTCCACACACCGTAATGAACTTTCTGGACCATGCCCCATCAGATGAGGGTTATTGAGAATTCTGTGGGTTTATTCCACTGCCTTTCAACACAGAATTGTGCTATTTTCTCCAACATTGTGAGAGTAACAAAGTCCCTGAGCCTCATTTTTTTTCCATATAAATGAATGTATTGTGGCCTTTGCCAATCTTTATCATGAATATGATTGGCTTGCTTGTAAAGGCTTCAAGTTTAAATTATGTAATTGAAATTGCGTCTTGTAGTGAAATATATATAGTACTGGATAAAAACTGAGCTCTATTTGGGAATGGTTAAAAAGCAGGTTTTTCTTACTCTTTTCCTTCTTCCCTTCCCTATTAATGAGGGCTTCTGTCAATGATAGGAGCCTTGAATACAGAAAATCGTGAGACCTAGAAACCCAACTGATAGGGAGCTAATTCAGAAGATAGTTGAATTTAAGTTTGATCTATTAGAGTTGCAGTGCATAGTAGTGACTACTTAAAAGCAATATGAAAATTGGAAGTGAAGATTTGTTGAAAATGGGTCTATCAGTATTCTCTGATTTGTAATACAGATCAGGGGTTAGATATTTGTGAGCGTAAGGTATCTATTGTTACAAGTGGTAACAATAACCAGCCTGTAATCAAATTTAAGGTACAGATTTAATAGATTGATGATAAGGTCTTCTCACAAGCAAATAAATGAATATGAATTTAAGGTTCTTGAAAGTGAGGAGATATTGAGTGAAGGTGATATAAGAGATATATTTGCTAGGAATAATGGAGGCACCCTAATGCAGAGAGGATGTTGAAAATAACTCAAAACTGAGAGCAAAGGATGTATCTTCGGGATGAGGAGAAGGAGAGACTAAGAATAAGAAAGTCAGTGATCTCAAAAGGCAAATGAAAGAAGGTATCAAAAGGCTTGAATTGCAAAGGAAGTAGTGAAGAAGGGAGTAGAAAAACTTTAGAGTTTGAGAAACCTAGAAATGAGCCTGCTGATGGAAAATGCTTACATTGGGAGGGAGAGACCATTGAATTTTTAAGGGGTTGTGTTGAGTCAAAATACCGAAAGAGAGATGTGAGAGCAGAGTGAGAAAGTTAAGGAATCAAACATTGTAAGAAATCTGGATGAAGAACTAGAAACAAGCTTGTTCCTTTTGATACCAATATTCTGAATTAAAATGAAATTTTTGCACAGAATAAAAATGAAGTGTCAAGCAGAATAGAACTAATACCTTGTCAGAGTTGGAACATAGAATTCATAAGTGTGCTGGTGCCATGTTCAGGGCCCCTTGAGGTAAAATCAGGCAGGAAATAAAAGATATACACTATTGTATAACAATATAAGTGAAAAGTCAACTAATTACATGTGCAAAAAGTCAAGATTTTACAGCCTAAATTTTTCAGCCCATTATGTCCCTACTTACATGTGAGAGGCATTGAATGATACCAGCTTAGAGCCATATTTTCTGGGCTCTTATCATGAAAACTTGGTCTAGTAAGCATTTTCTTTAAATACAAATCAATGTATAGAAGATGTAAGTACCAGGGTTGGCTAGAATCTTGGTTACTCATTCAAGGAATGATCTGCTACTTTTCATTATTTATGAAACACACTGTAGCTGAAAGAGTAGATCCTACCTGCTGTTCATGGTTTGTTGAGATACAATAACCAGATAGAACACCTGAACTATGTGATTCAGTGCACCAGTGTCATGTAGATAAAAAAAAACATCTAGTCACTTACTCAATCACTAGCTATAGGGAAGTAGATTTATAAAGAAGTCGTAAATTCTTCATGACACCTATTGGTCTGGTTTGCAAAATACAGTTGGCAGACAGTTCTGTGAATTGCAGTAAGAAAAAAATTATCTGAAATCTTTATATGGGCTCATGAAGTTAATGCAGTTGACTTTAATGTATGTTAATGAAGGATGCTTTTAGAATAAAACTTTACCTAGTTAGGTATAAGTGGATTATGCATATTTTAATTGGAAGATATGTGCTCATATTTTGCAAATTTTCTTTGCACCATATTGTAAGGGTGATATATGGTTAGTTTTCTCTAAATACTGAAGTTCTCAGTTCTCTTCACATCCTTTTGGGTGAAGTGCATACAGCTGTGTTTGAAACATTTGTTAGAAAAGTAATGATGTTGATATGGTTATTAAGTAAGTGAAGCAATTACTATTTGCACAAAGAAGTAAGAATGTTTGAAATGAATGAGGGTCACTTCATTTAGTGTAGGCATGAAAAAAAACAATAAATTTAGAGTTTATATAATATAAGACAAGATGGAATTAAGAAAAGAGTGAGAATGAGATGTGAAATGTAGTAATCTTCAAAAGACAGTATCAGGTCTGAGGAAGTGTTATAGTCCATGTTGTAAGTTTAAGTATGAATGTGACAGAGATAAGTGTGATTCAGAAGATAATAAGGCAAAAGTAGAAATGGTAGTGTACTGAGAGTAAAATTATAGGTGTTGGTGATTTTAAGAAGAATGACATGACTAAAAGATTTAAAGGTGATTGCAAAAGCCACCTTAATGTGGGTGCCAGAAATTTTGGATTTTTGTATAGATAAAGAGAAAGAAAAAGAGAAAAGGCATGAAAGTACCTTTTCATTCCACAGAGGATTAGAGCTTTGGTCTTGAGAGGCTTAAGAAGATGATTTTGATGAAAACATCCAGCTTGATATCTCTAATGGAGAGCAGAATCTTTCAAAGAAAGTCAAGGACTGCAACATATATTTATGCTAGATATTTAAGAGTAGGAAATTCACCATAAATACAAGAAGTCTTGATGAAATCATATTCAGAGTGAACTGGAATATAGTTTTCATAGATTACAGCATCCTATGACTGATTATAAGACAGTTTTCAGAAAAGAAAGCAAAGATTATAAGGCTAGGACTCAGGGTGGGATAATAAGTATATAAGATCACATTGCAGCTTGGAAATTTGGCATAACCATACTCTGTTTTATAAGTCAACTTTGTAGATATCATTTTAGAGATTGGTTAAGATTCTATTATTACTTGTAGGTTTATGAATAATTTTGTCCAAGTTTTGAGAAACAGACAGAAGTGATGAAGCAAGTTAAGTCTATTCAAAATCCAATTTCTCTTTTACAGTCGGAGAGTTATGATAGTGTATTAGGTTTTAACCTTGGCTCCTATCGGGCGTGTAAATGCTTGTGGAAGTCCTGTGTTGAACATCATACATTCTTCCGACTGCACACACCAAGGACTCCAGCAAGAAAGTAAGTGAGATGCTTTTTTCCTTTTTTTTACAGTTTTACAATCTGCTAAATTTGACGGAAGGGATGTATGTTACTGTTGACTTGAAGTTTCATATGGTTTGTAAAGGAATTCATATATGTATATTCATACTATTCGCCATTTCCTGCGTCAGCCAGGTAGTGTTAAGAACAAAGGACAGGGCCTTTGAGGGAATATCCTCACCTGCCCCCTTCTTTATTCCTTCTTTTGGAAAATTTAATAAAATGAGAGGGGAGGATTTCCATCCACCCACTCCCTCCCCTTTTATTCGCCTTCTACGACACGCAGGGAATACATAGGAAGTATTCTTTCTCCCCTATCCCCATATTTTTTTATTATTATTTTGCTTTGTCGCTGTCTCCCGTGTTAGCGAGGTAGCGCAAGGAAACAGACGAAAGAATGGCCCAACCCACCCACATATACATGTATATACATACACGTCCACACACGCAAATATACATACCTATACATCTCAATGTACACATATATACACACACAGACATATACATATATACACATGTACATAATTCATACTGTCTGCCTTTATTTGTTCCCATCGCCACCTTGCCACACATGGAATAACAACCCCCTCCCCCCCTCATGTGTGCGAAGTAGTGCTAGGAAAAGACACCAAAGGCCCCATTCGTTCACACTCAGTCTCTAGCTGTCATATAATAATGCACGGAAACCACAGCTCCCTTTCCGCTTCCATGGTTCCATCCACTGCCAAATCCACTCCCAGATATCTAAAACACTTCACTTCCTCCAGTTTTTCTCCATTCAAACTTACCTCCCAATTGACTTGACCCTCAACCCTACTGTACCTAATAACCTGTTATGCTCTTATTCACATTTACTCTCAACTTTCTTCTTTCACACACTTTACCAAACTCAGTCACCAGCTTCTGCAGTTTCTCACATGAATCAGCCACCAGTGCTGTATCATCAGCGAACAACAACTGACTCACTTCCCAAGCTCTCTCATCCACAACAGACTGCATACTTGCCCCCATTTCCAAAACTCTTGCATTCACTTCCCTAACGACCCTAACATATATATGTATATATATTTCTTTTTTTTTTTTTTGCTTTGTCGCTGTCTCCCACGTTTGCGAGGTAGCGCAAGGAAACAGACGAAAGAAATGGCCCAAACCACCCCCATACACATGTATATACATACGTCCACACATGCAAATATACATACTTACACAGCTTTCCATGGTTTACCCCAGATGCTTCACATGCCCTGATTCAATCCACTGACAGCACGTCAACCCCGGTATACCACATCAATCCAATTCACTCTATTCCTTGCCCTCCTTTCACCCTCCTGCATGTTGAGGCCCCGATCACACAAAATCTTTTTCACTCCATCTTTCCACCTCCAATTTGGTCTCCCACTTCTCGTTCCCTCTACCTCCGACACATATATCCTCTTGGTCAATCTTTCCTCACTCATTCTCTCCATGTGCCCAAACCATTTCAAAACACCCTCTTCTGCTCTCACAACCACGCTCTTTTTATTTCCACACATCTCTCTTACCCTTACGTTACTTACTCGATCAAACCACCTCACACCACATATTGTCCTCAAACATCTCATTTCCAGCACATCCATCCTCCTGCGCACAACTCTATCCATAGCCCAAGCCTCGCAACCATACAACATTGTTGGAACCACTATTCCTTCAAACATACCCATTTTTGCTTTCCGAGATAATGTTCTCGACTTCCACACATTCTTCAAGGCTCCCAGGATTTTCGCCTCCTCCCCCACCCTATGATCCACTTCCGCTTCCATGGTTCCATCCACTGCCAGATCCAATCCCAGATATCTAAAACACTTTACTTCCTCCAGTTTTTCTCCATTCAAACTTACCTCCCAATTGACTTGACCCTCAACCCTACTGTACCTAATAACCTTGCTCTTATTCACATTTACTCTTAACTTTCTTCTTTCACACACTTTACCAAACTCAGTCACCAGCTTATGCAGTTTCTCACATGAATCAGCCAACACCGCTGTATCATCAGCGAACAACATATGTATATATATATATATATATATATATATATATATATATATATATATATATATATATATGTATATATATATGTATATATATATATATATATATATATATATATATATATATATATATATATATATATATATATATATATATATGGGGATAGGGGAGAAAGAATACTTCCCACGCATTCCTCACGTGTCGTAGAAGGCGACTAAAGGGGACGGGAGCGGGGGGCCAGAAACCCTCCCCTCCTTGTATTTTAACTTTCTAAAAGGGGAAACAGAAGAAGGAGTCATGCGGGGAGTGCTCATCCTCCTCAAAGGCTCAGATTGGGGTGTCTAAATGTGTGTGGATGTAACCAAGATGAGAAAAAAAGGAGAGATAGGTAGTGTGTTTGAGGAAAGGAACCTGGATGTTTTGGCTCTGAGTGAAACGAAGCTCAAGGGTAAAGGGGAAGAGTGATTTGGGAATGTCTTGGGAATAAAGTCAGGGGTTAATGAGAGGACAAGAACAAGGGAAGGAGTAGCATTACTCCTGAAACAGGAGTTTTGGGAATATGTGATAGAGCGTAAGAAAGTAAATTCTAGATTAATATGGGTAAAACTGAAAGTTGGAGAGAGATGGGTGATTATTGGTGCATATGCACCTGGGCATGAGAAGAAAGATCATGAGAGGCAAGTGTTTTGGGAGCAGCTGAATGAGTGTATTAGTGGTTTTGATGCACAAGACCGGGTTTTAGTGATGGGTGATTTGAATGCAAAGGTGAGTAATGTGGCAGTTAAGGGAATAATTGGTATACATGGGGTGTTCAGTGCTGTAAATGGAAATGGTGAAGAGCTTGTAGATTTATGTGCTGAAAAAGGACTGGTGATTGGGAATACCTGGTTTAAAAAGCGAGATATACATAAGCATATGTATGTAAGTAGGAGAGATGGCCAGAGAGCGTTATTGGATTACATGTTAATTGATAGGCGCGCAAAAGAGAGACTTTTGGATGTTAATGTGCTAAGAGGTGCAACTGGAGGGATGTCTGATCATTATCATATGGAGGCGAAGGTGAAGATTTGTAGAGGTTTTCAGAAAAGAAGAGAGAATGTTGGGGTGAAGAGAGTGATGAGAGTAAGTGAGCTTGGGAAGGAGACTTGTGTGAGGAAGTACCAGGAGAGACTGAGTACAGAATGGAAAAAGGTGAGAACAAAGGAGGTAAGAGGAGTGGGGGAGGAATGGGATGTATTTAGGGAAGCACTGATGGCTTGCGCAAAAGATGCTTGTGGTATGAGAAGCGTGGGTGGTGGGTTGATTAGAAAGGGTAGTGAGTGGTGGGATGAAGTAAGATTATTAGTGAAAGAAAAGAGAGGCATTTGGATAATTTTTGCAGGGAAAAAATGCAAATGAGTGGGAGATGTATAAAAGAAAGAGGCATGAGGTCAAGAGAAAGGTGCAAGAGGTGAAAAAGAGGGCAAGTGAGAGTTGGGGTGAGAGAGTATCATTAAATTTTAGGGAGAATAAAAAGATGTTTTGGAAGGAGGTAAATAAAGTGCATAAGACAAGGGAGCAAATGGGAACTTCATTGAAGGGGGCTAATGGGGAGGTGATAACAAGTAATGGTGATGTGAGAAGGAGATGGAGTGAGTATTTTGAAGGTGTGTTGAATGTGTTTGATGATAGAGTGGCAGATATAGGGTGTTTTGGTCGAGGTGGTGTGCAAAGTGAGAGGGTTAGGGAAAATGATTTGGTAAACAGAGAAGAGGTAGTAAAAGCTTTGCGGAAGATGAAAACCAGCAAGGCAGCAGGTTTGGATGGTATTGCAGTGGAATTTATTAAAAAAGGGGTTGACTGTATTGTTGACTGGTTGGTAAGGTTATTTAATGGATGTATGACTCATGGAGAGGTGCCTGAGGATTGGCAGAATGCTTGCATAGTGCCATTGTACAAAGGCAAAGGGGATAAGAGTGAGTGCTCAAATTACAGAGGTATAGGTTTGTTGAGTATTCTTGGGAAATTATATGGGAGGGTATTGATTGAGAGGGTGAAGGCATGTACAGAGCATCAGATTGGGGAAGAGCAGTTTGGTTTCAGAAGTGGTAGAGGATGTGTGGATCAGTTGTTTGCTTTGAAGAATGTATGTGAGAAGTACTTAGAAAAGCAAATGGATTTGTATGTAGCATTTATGGATCTGGAGAAGGCATATGCTAGAGTTGATAGAGATGCTCTGTGGAAGGTATTAAGAATATATGGTGTGGGAGGCAAGTTGTTAGAAGCAGTGAAAAGTTTTTATTGAGGATGTAAGGTATGTGTACGTGTAGGAAGAGAGGAAAGTGATTGGTTCTCAGTGAATGTAGGTTTGCGGCAGGGGTGTGTGATGTCTCCATGGTTGTTTGATTTGTTTATGGATGGGGTTGTTAGGGAGGTGAATGCAAGAGTTTTGGAAAGAGGGGCAAGTATGCAGTCAGTTGGGGATGAGGGAGCCTGGGAAGTGAGTCAGTTGTTGTTTGCTGATGATACAGTGCTGGTGGCTGATTCATGTGAGAAACTGCAGAAGTTGGTGACTGAGTGGTAAAGTGTGTGAAAGAAGAAAGTTGAGAGTAAATGTGAATAAGAGTAAGGTTATTAGGTACAGTAGGGTTGAGGGTCAAGTCAATTGGGAGGTAAGTTTGAATGGAGAAAAACTGGAGGAAGTAAAGTGTTTTAGATATCTGGGAGTGGATCTGGCAGCGGATGGAACCATGGAAGCGGAAGTGAATCATAGGGTGGGGGAGGGGGCGAAAATTCTGGGAGCTTTGAAGAATGTTTGGAAGTCGAGAACATTATCTTGGAAAGCAAAAATGGGTATGTTTGAAGGAATAGTGGTTCCAACAATGTTGTATGGTTGCGAGGCGTGGGCTATGGATAGAGTTGTGCGCAGGAGGGTGGATGTGCTGGAAATGAGATGTTTGAGGACAATATGTGGTGTGAGGTGGTTTGATCGAGTAAGTAATGTAAGGGTAAGAGAGATGTGTGGAAATAAAGAGTGTGGTTGAGAGAGCAGAAGAGGGTGTTTTGAAATAGTTTGGTCACATGGAGAGAATGAGTGAGGAAAGATTGACCAAGAGGATATAGGATATATATGTGTCAGAGATGGAGGGAACGAGGAGAAGTGGGAGACCAAATTGGTGGTGGAAAGATGGAGTGAAAAAGATTTTGAGTGATTGGGGCCTGAACATACTGGAGGGTGAAAGGCGTGCAAGGAATAGAGTGAATCGGAACGATGTGGTATACCGAGGTCGACGTGCTGTAAATGGATTGAACCAGGTCATGTGAAGCGTCTGGGGTAAACCATGGAAAGTTGTGTGGGGCCTGGATGTGGAAAGGGAGCTGTGGTTTCGGTGCATTATTACATGACAGCTAGAGACTGAGTGTGAACGTATGGGGCCTTTGTTATCTTTTCCTAGCGCTACCTCGCACACATGAGGGGGGAGGGGGTTGTTATTCCATGTGTGGCGAGGTGGCGATGGGAATAAATAAAGGCAGACAGTATGAATTATGTACGTGTGTATAAATGTATATGTCTGTGTGTGTATATATATATGTGTACATTGAGATGTATAGGTATGTATATTTGCGTGTGTGGACGTGTATGTATATACATGTGTATATGGGTGGGTTGGGCCGTTCTTTCGTCTGCTTCCTTGCACTACCTCGCCGATGCGAGAGACAGCGACGAAGCAAAGTAAATAAAAATAAATAAATAAATGTATATGTTTATTTATTTATTTTGCTTTGTCGCACATATATATATATATATATATATATATATATGTGTGTGTGTGCATGTGCTGAGAGGTGCAACTGGAGGGATATCTGATCATTATCTTGTGGAAGCAAAGGTGAAGATTTGTAGAGGTTTTCAGAAAAAAAGAATGTTGGGGTGAAGAGAGTGGTGAGAGTAAGTGAGCTTGGGAAGGAGACTTGTGTGAGGAAGTACCATGAAAGACTGAGTATAGAATGGAAAAAGGTGAGAACAAAGGATGTAAGGGGAGTGGGGGAGGAATGGGATGTATTTAGGGAAGCACTGATGGCTTGTGCAAAAGATGCTTGTGGCATGAGAAGCGTGGGAGGTGGGCAGATTAGAAAGGATAGTGAGTGGTGGGATGAAGAAGTAAGATTATTAGTAAAAGAGAAGAGAGGCATTTGGACGATTTTTGCAGGGAAATAATGCAAATGAGTGGGAGATGTATAAAAGAAAGAGGCAGGAGGTCAAGAGATAGGTACAAGAGGTGAAAAAGAGGGCAAGTGAGAGTTGGGGGTGAGAGAGTACCATTAAACTTTAGGGAGAATAAAAAGATGTTTTGGAAGGAGGTAAATAAAGTGCGTAAGACAAGGGAACAAATGGGAACATCAGTGAAGGGGGCTAATGGGGAGGTGATAGCAAGTAGTGGTGATGTGAGAAGGAGATGGAGTGAGTATTTTGAAGGTTTGTTGAAAGTGTTTGATGATAGAGTGGCAGGTATAGGTGCTTTGGTTGAGGTGGTGTACAAAGTGAGAGGGTTTGGGAGAATGATGTGGTAAACAGAGAAGAGGTAGTAAAAGCTTTGCGGAAGATGAAAGCTGGTAAGGCAGCGGGTTTGGATAGTATTGCAGTGGAATTTATTAAAAAGGGGGTGACTGTATTCTTGACTTGTTGGTAAGGTTATTTGATATATGTATGACTCATGGTGAGGTGCCTGAGGATTGGAGGAATGCTTGCATAGTGCTACTGTACAAAGGCAAAGGGGATAAAAGTGAGTGCTCAAATTACAGAGGTATAAGTTAGTTGGGTATTCCTGGTAAATTATATGAGAGGGTATTGATTGAGAGGGTGAAGGCATGTATAGAGCATCAGATTGGGGAAGAGCAGTGTGGTTTCAGAAGTGGTAAAGGATGTGTGGATCAGGTGTTTGCATTGAATAATGTATGTGAGAAATACTTAGAAAAGCAAATGGATTTGTATGTAGCATTTATGGATCTGGAGAAGGCATTTGATAGAGATGCTCTGTGGAAGCTATTAAGAAAATATGGTGTGGGAGGCAAGTTGTTAGAAGCAGTGAAAAGTTTTTATCGAGGATGTAAGGCATGTGTACATGTAGGAAGAGAGGAAAGTGATTGGTTCTCAGTGAATGTTGGTTTGCGGTGGGGGTGCATGATGTCTCCATGGTTGTATTATTTGTTTATGGATGGGGTTGTTAAGGAGGTGAATGCAAGAGTTTTGGAAACAGGAGCAAGTGTTTTAGATATCTGGGAGTGGATTTGGCAATGGATGGAACCATGGAAGTGGAAGTGAATCATAGGGTGGGAAGGAGGCAAAAGTTCTGGGAGCATTGAAAAATGTGTGGTAATCGAGAATGTTATCTAGGAAAGCAAAAATGGGTATGTTTGAAGGGATAGGGGTTCCAACAATGTTGTATGGTTGCGAGGCGTGGGCTATAGATAGGGTTGTGCGGAGGAGGGTGGATGTGTTGGAAATGAGATGTTTGAGGACAACATGTGATGTGAGGTGGTTTGAGTAATAAAGGGTTAAGAGAGATGTGTGGTAATAAAAAGTGTGTGGTTGAGAGAACAGAAGAGGGTGTTTTGAAATGGTTTGTTCACATGGAGAGAATGAGTGAGGAAGGAATGACAAAGAGGATATGTGTGTCAGAGGTGGAGGGAACAAGAAGTGGGAGACCAAATTGGAGGTGGAAGGATGGAGTGAAAATGATTTTGAGTGATCGGGGTCTGAACATGCAGGACGGTGAAAGGCATGCAAGGAATAGAGTTAATTGGAACGATGTGGTATACTGGGGTCAATGTGCTGTCACTGTATTTAACCAGGGTATGTGAAGCATTTGGGGTAAACCATGGAAAGTTTTGTGGGGCCTAGATGTGGAAAGGGAGCTGTGGTTTCGGTGCATTATTACATGACAGCTAGAGACTGAGTGTGAATGAATGTGGCCTTTGTTGTCTTTTCCTAGAGCTACCTTGTACGCGTGCGGGGGGGAGGAGGTTGTCATTTCATGTGTGGTGGGGTGGCGACAGGAATGAAGAAAGGCAGCAAGTATTAATTATGTACGTGTGTATATATGTATATGTCTGTGTATGTATATATTTGTGTACGTTGAAATGTATGGGTATGTGTATGTGCATTTGTGGATGTGTATGTATATACATTTGTATGTGGGTGGGTTGGGCCATTCTTTCGTCTGTTTCCTTGCGTTACCTCGCCAACGCGGGAGACAGCGACAAAGTATAATAGAATAAACAAAATGATGAATTTCATTCAGACATAGAACAGTGATGCATTCAGATATTCGAGTTAGGACTTGGAAAAGGTGGCTTATGTGATAGGAAAAACATAATTTAGAATAGCACTTTCTAAACAGCACTTCCATGCCCTGATAGGATTACTGTTTTACAGTGATTACCAAAATATCAGATGCACTAGACTTAACGATCTACTCCTCGAAACAGAATGTCCCTTGGAAAGATATTCGCAGAGAATAGTAAAATTAGAATTTTGTCTTCTGCTCTCACCCATGTAGGCACCTGAACAATGCTATCCAATACCTTCATATGGACTGAAGCGCTCTATGTGGATACACAGATTGTTCCTCCATCTTTTAACAACATAATTTATCATATTAGTTGATATTAGTCACTTACTGTAGATAAACAAATTTGAACCCCAAGAATATCTGCTGTGTTCATCCACATGTGTTGGAAGCCCAGCAGACTTGAATAAAGACTTGGGCATCCATACCAAAATGCAAAGGAGTAAAGAGCGGTACTTGTAGTAACTCATTATATTCATCAGAATACTGCATCCATGACCACTTCATAGCTTGCTAATATAGTGTACTCATTGATTCAGGAGCTACAATCCTTTTACTAAGAGTATGAGTTGATGCATCATAGCTTGACTGTATCATCAAAAAGCCAGAGAAGCATGGAAATCCTTCTTAGTTACTGATCCAGTTATGTAACTGATTTATTGGACTCATAGGTATCATGTGAACTTTCCTTCAGCTCAGCATTTGATTCAATTTTAGATTTAACTTGTTAAAACCTATAGGTTGTGGGGGTTAAAGGAACTTTAGTTTTTAAGTTTTCTTGACCAGATGTCCAAAAATGTAATCTGTCCAGTTTCTTTTACCCAAAAAAGACAGTTGATACATGCTTAGACATTTAAAATGCAATTAATACTAAAATGAGGATCTATAAAATTCACAAACTGATCATAGTCTTTCAGAACACAATATATTATAAGCATGAGTGAACTCAGAATCTGTAACACACTGGGGAACACAGAGCTGACTGGTGTGAAGTTTGCTTATTTTTAGGAACCTGGTTGGTGCATGGGCAGGGTAAGGCACTTTAGCACGATATTTTTTTAAGGCATGAAAAGGCCTCCCAAATTTCTTTAGTTTTTGTTGCTCAAAGGCTGTAGAATCAAACAAGGTAGAGCAGAGAATCAAGACAGCATATTATGTAAGTTGGAAAAATCTTGGTTTTGTCACTACTAATCATTCAAGATTTCTAATCATTGATTTAGACTTTTGTTTACTCCTTGTTATAGCAGTATGGATACAAAATATAAATCACCTTTTTTTGTCTTATATTTTCTGTGTATCCTATGTCAGTTACTGGTTAATTAACAGCACGTTACTTGATTAGAATTATTTAGAAATATCATTTCATGTTCCAGAAACTTGTTGACTTTGGGCAGCAAATTTCGTTACAGTGGACGCACAGAATTTCAGACAGTAGAAGAATGTAAAAGAAGAGCACGAGTTGAACGTACATTTGTTCGGTAAGATGAAAGTTTCATATTTTTCAGTATTATGGATAATTTTCACTTGATAGTGCCTGATGGAACTTTGCCTTCCAACAATGTCCAGTCAGAGTAGATAGATATAGAAATGGAAAGGTCATTTACCTCAACAGAGCACATGTGCTCAGCAGCATCTGTCTTCTATGGACCAGCTAGTCACATTCCTCAAAAACAAGCAGATATTCATAAAGTTAGTACTCCTCCCAGTAAAGCTCGATACACAGCCAGAACCCTAGCCAGTTTTGAAAAGTATGTAGACAGCACCAGGTCAAGTGTTTTACATTAATGCATTAAGCTTTGTGTTTTGCAGTGAAGAAAGATTTTTGATATTATGATAATAATTATTTCCTAGATTTTTATTTAGTTAAGTGGTGGGACTGTGAATGTAAGTAGTACACAAGTTTAAGAGGTCATATGATAGGTTCTTTGATTGCAGAGGGCCTTCTCTGTATTGAAATAATATGAAAATGACATACTAAACCAAAATCTGAGACAATATTTCATGTTCAGCCATCCTTTCCAAATGTGTTATGGTTCAGACAAGTCTCCAGAATACTATCTAGTGTCAAGCAGCCATAGCTTGTTTTAAGCCTCATAATGCCACCATATTTATTTATTGTAATGGGGCCTGAGAATGAAGAGCTTCTATATGAGAAGCAGCCATTCTTCAGTCTGAAATTCTTGCTCAAATTATCTTTCATAAGCAGAGAAAGAAGTAGATTTTTTCATTTATTCAAAAGGAGCTTCATGTGGTACATCAAACTGTCATTTTTTTATATTGAACCAGCCTTCTTGCCACAGGGTCCACAGCCCATGAGTTTATTTGGTATTAGATATACAAATTTACATATACAAAGTGTTAGTTAAACTATGTCAGTTATATTTGAGGCCAGAAATCCTCCCCTCCTTGTATTTTTAACTTTCTAAAAGGGGAAACAGAAGGAGTCACACGGGGAGTGCTCATCCTCCTTGAAGGCTCAGACTGGGGTGTCTAAATGTGTGTGGATGTAACCAAGATGTGAAAAAAGGAGATAGGTAGTATGTTTGAGGAAAGGAACCTGGATGTTTTGGCTCTGAGTGAAACGAAGCTCAAGGGTAAAGGGGAAGAGTGGTTTGGGAATGTCTTGGGAGTAAAGTCAGGGGTTAGTGAGAGGACAAGAGCAAGGGAAGGAGTAGCACTACTCCTGAAACAGGAGTTGTGGGAGTGTGTGATAGAATGTAAGAAAGTAAATTCTCGATTAATATGGGTAAAACTGAAAGTTGATGGAGAGAGATGGGTGATAATTGGTGCATATGCACCTGGGCATGAGAAGAAAGATCATGAGAGGCAAGTGTTTTGGGAGCAGCTGAATGAGTGTGTTAGTGGTTTTGATGCACGAGACCGGGTTATAGTGATGGGTGATTTGAATGCAAAGGTGAGTAATGTGGCAGTTGAGGGAATAATTGGTATACATGGGGTGTTCAGTGTTGTAAATGGAAATGGTGAAGAGCTTGTAGATTTATGTGCTGAAAAAGGACTGGTGATTGGGAATACCTGGTTTAAAAAGCGAGATATACATAAGTATACGTATGTAAGTAGGAGAGATGGCCAGAGAGCGTTATTGGATTACGTGTTAATTGACAGGCGCACGAAAGAGAGACTTTTGGATGTTAATGTGCTGAGAGGTGCAACTGGAGGGATGTCTGATCATTATCTTGTGGAGGCTAAGGTGAAGATTTGTATGGGTTTTCAGAAAAGAAGAGTGAATGTTGGGGTGAAGAGGGTGGTGAGAGTAAGTGAGCTTGGGAAGGAGACTTGTGTGAGGAAGTACCAGGAGAGACTGAGTACAGAATGGAAAAAGGTGAGAACAATGGAAGTAAGGGGAGTGGGGGAGGAATGGGATGTATTTAGGGAATCAGTGATGGATTGCGCAAAAGATGCTTGTGGCATGAGAAGAGTGGGAGGTGGGTTCATTAGAAAGGGTAGTGAGTGGTGGGATGAAGAAGTAAGATTATTAGTGAAAGAGAAGAAAGAGGCATTTGGACGATTTTTGCAGGGAAAAAATGCAAATGAGTGGGAGATGTATAAAAGAAAGAGACAGGAGGTCAAGAGAAAGGTGCAAGAGGTGAAAAAGAGGGCAAATGAGAGTTGGGGTGAGAGAGTATCAATAAATTTTAGGGAGAATAAAAAGATGTTCTGGAAGGAGGTAAATAAAGTGCGTAAGACAAGGGAGCAAATGGGAACTTCAGTGAAGGGCGCAAATGGGGAGGTGATAACAAGTAGTGGTGATGTGAGAAGGAGATGGAGTGAGTATTTTGAAGGTTTGTTGAATGTGTTTGATGATAGAGTGGCAGATATAGGGTGTTTTGGTCGAGGTGGTGTGCAAAGTGAGAGGGTTAGGGAAAATGATTTGGTAAGCAAAGAAGAGGTAGTAAAAGCTTTGCGGAAGATGAAAGCCGGCAAGGCAGCAGGTTTAGATGGTATTGCAGTGGAATTTATTAAAAAAGGGGGTGACTGTATTGTTGACTGGTTGGTAAGGTTATTTAATGTATGTATGACTCATGGTGAGGTGCCTGAGGATTGGCGGAATGCGTGCATAGTGCCATTGTACAAAGGCAAAGGGGATAAGAGTGAGTGCTCACTTTACAGAGGTATAAGTTTGTTGAGTATTCCTGGTAAATTATATGGGAGGGTATTGATTGAGAGGGTGAAGGCATGTACAGAGCATCAGATTGGGGAAGAGCAGTGTGGTTTCAGAAGTGGTAGAGGATGTGTGGATCAGGTGTTTGCTTTGAAGAATGTATGTGAGAAATACTTAGAAAAGCAAATGGATTTGTATGTAGCATTTATGGATCTGGAGAAGGCATATGTTGGAGCTGATAGAGATGCTCTGTGGAAGGTATTAAGAATATATGGTGTGGGAGGCAAGTTGTTAGAAGCAGTGAAAAGTTTTTATTGAGGATGTAAGGCATGTGTACGTGTAGGAAGAGAGGAAAGTGATTAGTTCTCAGTGAATGTAGGTTTGCGGCAGGGGTGTGTGATGTCTCCATGGTTGTATAATTTGTTTATGGATGGGGTTGTTAGGGAGGTGAATGCAAGAGTTTTGGAAAGAGGGGCAAGTATGAAGTCTGTTGTGGATGAGAGAGCTTGGGAAGTGAGTCAGTTGTTGTTCGCTGATGATACAGCGCTGGTGGCTGATTCATGTGAGAAACTGCAGAAGCTGGTGACTGAGTTTGGTAAAGTGTGTGAAAGAAGAAAGTTAAGAGTAAATGTGAATAAGAGCAAGGTTATTAGGTACAGTAGGGTTGAGGGTCAAGTCAATTGGGAGGTAAGTTTGAATGGAGAAAAACTGGAGGAAGTAAAGTGTTTTAGATATCTGGGAGTGGATCTGGCAGCGTATGGAACCATGGAAGCAGATGTGAATCATAGGATGGGGAAGGGGGCGAAAATCCTGGGAGCCTTGAAGAATGTGTGGAAGTCGAGAACATTATCTCGGAAAGCAAAAATGGGTATGTTTGAAGGAATAGTGGTTCCAACAATGTTGTATGGTTGCGAGGCGTGGGCTATGGATAGAGTTGTGCGCAGGAGGGTGGATGTGCTGGAAATGAGATGTTTGAGGACAATGTGTGGTGTGAGGTGGTTTGATCGAGTAAGTAATGTAAAGGTAAGAGAGATGTGTGGAAATAAAAAGAGTGTGGTTGAGAGAGCAGAAGAGGGTGTTTTGAAATGGTTTGGGCACATGGAGAGAATGAGTGAGGAAAGATTGACCAAGAGGATATATGTGTCGGAGGTGGAGGGGACGAGGAGAAGTGGGAGACCAAATTGGAGGTGGAAAGATGGAGTGAAAAAGATTTTGTGTGATCGGGGCCTGAACATGCAGGAGGGTGAAAGGCGGGCAAGGAATAGAGTGAATTGGATCGATGTGGTATACCGGGGTTGACGTTTTGTCAGTGGATTGAATCAGGGCATGTGAAGCGTCTGGGGTAAACCATGGAAAGTTGTGTGGGGCCTGGATGTGGAATGGGAGCTGTGGTTTCGGGCATTATTGCGTGACAGCTGGAGACTGAGTGTGAACGAATGGTGCCTTTGTTGTCTTTTCCTAGTGCTACCTCGCACACATGAGGGGGGAGGGGGATGGTATTCCATGTGTGGCGAGGTGGCGATAGGAATGAATAGGTGCAGGCAGTGTGAATTGTGTGCATGGGTATATATGTATGTGTCTGTGTGTGTATATATATGTGTACATTGAGATGTATAGGTATGTATATTTGCGTGTGTGGGCATGTGTGTGTGTACATTGTGTATGGGGGTGGGTTGTGCCATTTCTTTCGTCTGTTTCCTTGCGCTACCTCGCAAACGCGGGAGACAGCGACAAAGCAAAATAAATAAATATAAATAATGTTTGTCCCCAATAGGTGATCAGCCTTGTAACAAAAGGAATTTTTCCTGTTCAGAAATCATTTTGTTTTGAGGAATTGTATTTTGAAAAGGGTATCTTATAAATTGAATTGAATAATCCAGTTCTTATGATTATTGAATTTTGATACACAGTGCAAAGATATTCTTTCAGGTCATTAACTTTCAGCTTATTCACTTGTCAAAAGTTAGTTTTCAATACAGTCTCTTCAAGTCCAGTGGCTTATCATGCCTTCGTATGCCATTATTCAGGGTTAAGCAAGAATTACCACTTTTTGTTATCTTTGTAAGAGATCTGAAATAATCCATATATATTTTGTAAATAATTGTTGATTAAATTTTGAATAATGCTCAGCACTCTCTGGAATTATGCCCGGTGATGCTGTAGAGAACATTTGCACTTTGCTAGTTAAATAAGAAAAGCCAGACAAATTTATGACTAGCCTATCAACAATGCTGGTAATTATTATGCCATCTTATGAGTTACTATAGACTGATTGAGGTAAGACTCATCAACAAATGAATATCACAATAAGTTTCTTCCTTTTTACTTCAATTTGTCTAAGATGATGTTTTGTAGAACTTACATACTTTTGTTTTGATTTACTACATTTTTTCATATTCTGTAAGTAAGTTTAGACTCCGAACTAAAGTGATAGGACAGAGCACAAGAGAATTGTAGTTTATAGGAAAATTTGATGTAAAGTAATAGTTTTGAGAGTCAAAATGTGAAAATGACAGATTAAATGCAGATTCTGTTTATAGATTTAATCTATTGATTCTCATAAGATATATTAAAATCAAAATTTCAGGCATCTGTGAAGCTACTTTGAACTTGATTTTTTGACATGCAGGTCACCGTCCAAACGGTTTGCACGTCAGACTGTGCCAACCCCTAGTGATTTAGGCCGAAAGGCAAGATCAGGCTCAGGTTCATCCTTAAGGCCTCGAACAGACTCCTCAGGATATAAAGTTACATCCCTCCAAGGTGCAAAGACCCCCAAGATGGCATGGGGTGAAGCACAACCAACAGATGAGTGAGTATTTGTCCTTTTTTTTGAATGAATTCAGCACATAGTTCATAGTACTTAGTTATAAGGTTCAGAAACTCACCATTTTGAATTCTTAAAGTTGAATATCTAATTTTTTTTTATTGTTATTTTGCTTTGTCGCTGTCTCCCACGTTAGCGAGGTAGCGCAAGGAAACAGACGAAAGAATGGCCCAACCCGCCCACATACACATGTATATACATACATGTCCACACACGCACAATATACATACCTATACATCTCAATGTACACATATATATACACACACAGACATATACATATATACACATGTACATAATTCATACTGTCTGCCTTTATTTGTTCCCATCACCACCTCGCCACACATGGAATAACAACTCCCTCCCCCCTCATGTGTGCGAGGTAGCGCTAGGAAAAACACCAAAGGCCCCATTTGTTCACACTCAGTCTCTAGCTGTCATGTAATAATGCACCGAAACCACAGCTCCCTTTCCACATCCAGGCCCCACACACTTTGCATGGTTTACCCCAGACACTTCACATGCCCTGGTTCAGTCCATTGACAGCACGTCGACCCCGGTATACCACATCATTCCAATTCACTCTATTCCTTGCACGCCTTTCACCCTCCTGCATGTTCAGGCCCCGATCACTCAAAATCTTTTTCACTCCATCTTTCCACCTCCAATTTGGTCTCCCACTTCTCCTCGTTCCCTCCACCTCTGACACATATATCCTCTTGGTCAATCTTTCCCCACTCATTCTCTCCATGTGACCAAACCATTTCAAAACACCCTCTTCTGCTCTCTCAACCACACTCTTTTTATTTCCACATATCTCTCTCACTCGTACATTACTTACTCGATCAAACCACCTCACACCACATATTGTCCTCAAACATCTCATTTCCAGCACATCCACCCTCCTGCGCACAACTCTATCCATAGCCCACGCCTCGCAACCATACAACATTGTTGGAACCACTGTTCCTTCAAACATACCCATTTTTGCTTTCCGAGATAATGTTCTCGACTTCCAAACATTCTTCAAAGCTCCCAGAATTTTCGCCCCCTCCCCCACCCTATGATTCACTTCCGCTTCCATGGTTCCATCCACTGCCAAATCCACTCCCAGATATCTAAAACACTTCACTTCCTCCAGCTTTTCTCCCTTCAAACTTACCTCCCAATTGACTTGACCCAAAACCCTACTGTACCAAATAACCTTGCTCTTATTCACATTTACTCTTAACTTTCTTCTTTCACACACTTTACCAAACTCCGTCACCAGCTTCTGCAGTTTCTCACATGAATCAGCCACCAGCGCTGTATCATCAGCGAACAACAACTGACTCACTTCCCAAGCTCTCTCATCCACAACAGACTGCATACTTGCCCTTCTTTCCAAAACTCTTGCATTCACCTCCCTAACAACCCCATCCATAAACAAATTAAACAACCATGGAGACATCACACACCCTTGCCGCAAACCTACGTTCACTGTGAACCAATCACTTTCCTCTCTTCCTACACGTACACATGCCTTACATCCTCGATAAAAACTTTTCACTGCTTCTAACAACTTGCCTCCCACACTATACATTCTTAAAACCTTCCACAGAGCATCTCTATCAACTCTATCATATGCCTTCTCCAGATCCATAAATGCTACATACAAATCCATTTGCTTTTCTAAGTATTTCTCGCATACATTCTTCAAAGCAAACACCTGATCCACACATCCTCTACCACTTCTGAAACCACACTGCTCTTCCCCAATCTGATGCTCTGTACATGTCTTCACCCTCTCAATCAATACCCTCCCATATAATTTACCAGGAATACTCAACAAACTTATACCTCTGTAATTTGAGCACTCATTCTTATCCCCTTTGCCTTTGTACAATGGCACTATGCACGCATTCCGCCAATCCTCAGGCACCTCACCATGAATCATACATACATTTAATAACCTTACCAACCAGTCAACAATACAGTCACCCCCTTTTTTAATAAATTCCACTGCAATACCATCCAAACCTACTGCTTTGCCGGCTTTCATCTTCCGTAAAGCTTTTACTACCTCTTCTCTATTTACCAAATCATTTTCCCTAACCCTCTCGCTTTGCACACCACCTCGACCAAGACACCCCACATCTGCCACTCTATCATCAAACACATTCAACAAACCTTCAAAATACTCACTCCATCTCCTCACATCACCACTACTTGTTATCACCTCCCCATTAGCGCCTTTCACTGAAGGTCCCATTTGCTCCCTTGTCTTACGCACTTTATTTACCTCCTTCCAAAACATCTTTTTATTCTCCCTGAAATTTAATGATACTCTCTCACCCCAACTCTCATTTGCCCTCTTTTTCACCTCTTGCACCTTTCTCTTGACCTCCTGCCTCTTTTTTTATACCTCTCCCACTCATTTGCATTTTTTCCCTGCAAAAATCGTTCAAATGCCTCTCTCTTCTCTTTCACTAATAATCTTACTTCTTCATCCCACCACTCACTACCTTTTCTAATCAACCCACCTCCCACGCTTCTCATGCCACAAGCTTCTTTTGCGCAAGCCATCACTGCTTCCCTAAATACATCCCATTCCTCCCCCACTCCCCTTACCTCCTTTGTTCTCACCTTTTTCCATTCTGTACTCAGTCTCTCCTGGTACTTCCTTACACAAGTCTCCTTCCCAAGCTCACTTACTCTCACCACTCTCTTCATCCCAACATTCTCTCTTCTTTTCTGAAAACCCCCACAAATCTTCACCTTCGCTTCCACAAGATAATGATCAGACATCCCTCCAGTTGCACCTCTCAGCACATTAACATCCAAAAGTCTCTCTTTCGTGCGTCTATCAATTAACATGTAATCCAATAGCGCTCTCTGGCCATCTCTCCTACTTACATACGTATACTTATGTATATCTTGCTTTTTAAACCAGGTATTCCCAATCACCAGTCCTTTTTCAGCACATAAATCTACAAGCTCTTCACCATTTCCATTTACAGCACTGAACACCCCATGTATACCAATTATTCCCTCAACTGCCACATTACTCACCTTTGCATTCAAATCACCCATCACTATAACCCGGTCTTGTGCATCAAAACCACTAACACACTCATTCAGCTGCTCCCAAAACACTTGCCTTTCATGATCTTTCTTCTCATGCCCAGGTGCATATGCACCAATAATTACCCATATCTCTCCATCAACTTTCAGTTTTACCCATATCAATCTAGAATTTACTTTCTTACACTCTATCACATACTCCCACAACTCCTGATTCAGGAGTAGTGCTACTCCTTCCCTTGCTCTTGTCCTCTCTGACTTTACTCCCAAGACATTCCCAAACCACTCTTCCCCTTTACCCTTTAACTTCGTTTCACTCAGAGCCAAAACATCCAGGTTCCTTTCCTCAAACATACTACCTATCTCTCCTTTTTTCTCATCTTGGTTGCATCCACACACATTTAGACACCCCAATCTGAGCCTTCGAGGAGGATGAGCACTCCTCGCGTGACTCCTTCTTCTGTTTCCCCTTTTAGAAAGTTATAATACAAGGAGGGGAGGGTTTCTGGCCCCCCCGCTTCTGTCCCCTTTAGTCGCCTTCTACGACACGTGAGGAATGCGTGGGAAGTATTCTTAATTCCCTATCCCCAGGGATAATATCTAATATACTGAACAAGTGTACAATGGTAAACATTACTAGCTACATTCTGATAGAGCAACTTTGATTGACATTGGTTGAATTCAGCCAAAAACGGTTAAAGTTGCAACCTGCATTTGTATTTGTGTAGTATTTTCATAGCATATTTAAATATTTGGTTTAACCTCAGCTCCTGCTAGGTCTTGAAAAAAAGAAACATATGGCTGACATTACAGATAAATTTGATTGACTAGGAGAACCTGGATTCAAAAAGACACATCTTCAAAAGTAGGCTGGAAAGCTTCCTTTACTACCATGGCTAAGAGCACTTTAGAACCAGAGAAGGAGATATGCCATTATTGCATTGTTTCATTCTTATAAACATTAGCTTGGAAACAGAGGATATCTGGTATGATGCCCTACTTTTTTTTTTATAGTAACTGATGTGGCATGGGCAAAACATGCCCCAATCAGGGCCACCTCAGGTAAAAGGAAAAAGTAAAAGAATACATGAAGAGGGAAGGACAAAAGAAAGAAGAGAATTTTACAGTTCAGCTGTTCGATAGAAGAAGGAAGCATCATAACAGCCAGTCTTCAAGAGACTGGTCTTCACACAGAAATTGTGGAAAGCAGAAGCCAGATCCCAACCTGGTCTTAAGGAAAAGTGATCATGTAGTGTTTGCATTTGAGAATGTGGCTGGTGAAGGAAAGATCATAGTGAAGCTTGAGAGGAAACAAAAACCCAAGGTAAGATATAAGAATAGTAATTATACAGACCTGAGCAGGGAATGTCACCATCAGAGTATGGAATATTACTACAAGAGGACTTGTGAAATCTTAATGGAGGAAGTCAGAAAATGGATACAAGTGAAAGGAGGAAGCTGCAGGGCATCATAGAGGATTAAGATTTAGTGCAACAGTAGAAAGAAGACTAATGAAAACAGAGCTGTCTAATGGAGGGAATATAGATTTCACAGCAGCCAGACAACTTTTGAAAAGTATAAGAGGGCAAAATATGGAGGGAGGAGCAGAAAATCTATGAAAGAAACATAATGGGAAAGGCTGAAGAAAATCCAAAACTGATTCATAGATTTATTAGGACCTGAAGAACTTAAGGGGAAAGATTATTGAAGCAAAGGAGGAAATAGGTCTTTCCAGTGAAAGACAGAAAACTTCCCAACACAAGAGAAAAGGGAAGGAGATATGACCTTGGAAAATTTTAAAAATCATTGGAAAGGCATGAGAAAGATATCAGAGTATCTTTTTCCATGGTGGCTGTGGGGGATTCTGTTCATAAGTACTCACGGAGTGTGCAAAAATACCTGACCCACCCCTTTAATTATTGTTTAAAAGGTCAACAGGGAAGTGGAAGATAGCATATGTCATACTTATTTTTAAGAAAGCAAAAGGGATATTACTTCAAACCAAAGGTTGGCATTTCTGACAAGCACAGACTGTAAAATATTAGAGGAAGTGATTAGGAAATGAATGGCTTAGTGCTTGCAAAGAGACACTGAATAAGCGAGAGAGAGTCTGGGTTCAGAGGGAAGACATCATGCAAAATAGATCTTTAAGGCTTAAGTGACAAAAGCGAGCACTGGCTTAGACTAAAGAGAAAAGTGACTGGACTGTATGTTCTTTTACCCTCAGTAAGCTTTTGACATTGTTTCTGGAAAGAGATTGATCAAGAAGTAAGTTTTACAGATAGGCATAAGAAGGGAACTCATACTGAGTAAGAGTAAATAGGGAGCCCCAAAGGGCTAAGTCACTGCTATTCCACGTTTATATAAGTAACTTGCCAAATTGACTAAGATCATACTTGAATAGGTGTGCAGATGATGCTGAGACTATGAGAAAAGTTAGGTGTCTTCAGGATTGTGACAGCCACCAAAGAGGCTTCAGGTTTTGACATTCTTATGGCTAATGAAGCTTATCCCAAGTACATATGGAGTGAGGAAGATGTGACTAAGTAAAAGGAAACCTGTTTCTGACTGTCATCTTGTAGGAAATGAGTTGTTGAAACATGATGCCAAACTTATCCTGAGAACATTGCATCAGGGGTATTGTTAAGAGAGGAATTACTTACTAGTCAATATCAAATTTGGTTTGGGCATGTGGATGTGCAGAAAAATATTTACTGCAAATATTTGACCCAAACTGGAGTGTACAGCATATCAGCTTGATCATCCCATTTGAGGTAATACATTGATCTGCTGGAGTGGTCCAGAGGCAGGCATAAAGACTGTACTAGAAATAAAGGTGCTAAGATACAAGGAGAGGTTAGCTGTCATAGAATTATCCACAATGGAAGAGAGAGGGAAGAGGATATATGTACAATAGAAATCTACAAAATAGATTTGATGTGGAACACCCTACCTTCTCATGTCTTTCCCATTGGAGTGAGAGAGTATCATTAAATTTTAATGAGAATAAAAAGATGTTTTGGAAGGAGGTAAATAAAGTGCGTAAGACAAGGGAACAAATGGGAACATCAGTGAAGGGGACTAATGGGGAGGTGATAACAAGTAGTGGTGATGTGAGAAGGAGATGGAGTGAGTATTTTGAAGGTTTGTTGAATGTGTTTGATGATAGAGTGGCAGATATAGGGTGTTTAGGTCGAGGTGGTGTGCAAAGTGAGAGGGTTAGGGAGAATGATTTGGTAAACAGAGAAGAGGTAGTAAAAGCTTTGTGGAAGATGAAAGCCGGCAAGGCAGCGGGTTTGGATGGTATTGCAGTGGAATTTATCACAAAAGGGGATGACTGTATTATTGACTGGTTGGTAAGGTAATTCAATGTATGTATGAATCATGGTGAGGTGCCTGAGGACTGGCAGAATGCTTGCATAGTGTCATTGCGCAAAGGCAAAGGGGATGTGTGAGTGCTCAAATTACAGAGGTATAAGTTTGTTGAAGAAAGTTAAGAGTAAATGTGAATAAGAGCAAGGTTATTAGGTACAGTAGGGGTGAGGGTCAAGTCAATTGGGAGGTGAGTTTGAATGGAGAAAAACTGGAGGAAGTGAAGTGTTTTAGATATCTGGGAGTGGATCTGTCAGCGGATGGAACCATGGAAGCGGAAGTGGATCATAGGGTGGGGGAGGGGGCGAAAATTTTGGGAGCCTTGAAAAATGTGTGGAAGTCGAGAACATTATCTCGGAAAGCAAAAATGGGTATGTTTGAAGGAATAGTGGTTCCAACAATGTTGTATGGTTGCGAGGCGTGGGCTATGGATAGAGATGTGCGCAGGAGGATGGATGTGCTGGAAATGAGATGTTTGAGGACAATGTGTGGTGTGAGGTGGTTTGAGCGAGTGAGTAACGTAAGGGTAAGAGAGATGTGTGGAAATAAAAAGAGCGTGGTTGAGAGAGCAGAAGAGGGCGTTTTGAAATGGTTTGGGGACATGGAGAGAATGAGTGAGGAAAGATTGACCAAGAGGATATATGTGTCGGAGGTGGAGGGAACGAGGAGAAGAGGGAGACCAAATTGGAGGTGGAAAGATGGAGTGAAAAAGATTTTGTGTGATCGGGGCCTGAACATGCAGGAGGGTGAAAGGAGGGCAAGGAATAGAGTGAATTGGAGCGATGTGGTATACAGGGGTTGACGTGCTGTCAGTGGATTGAATCAAGGCATGTGAAGCGTCTGGGGTAAACCATGGAAAGCTGTGTAGGTATGTATATTTGCGTGTGTGGACGTATGTACATGTGTATGGGGGGGGTTGGGCCATTTCTTTCGTCTGTTTCCTTGCGCTACCTCGCAAACGCGGGAGACAGCGACAAAGTATAAAAAAAAAAAAAAAAAAAAAAAAAAAGTTTGTTGAGTATTCCTGGGAAATTATATGGGAGGGTATTGATTGAGAGGGTGAAGGCATGTACAGAGCATCAGATTGGGGAAGAGCAGTGTGGTTTCAGAAGTGGTAGAGGATGTGTGGATCAGGTGTTTGCTTTGAAAAATGTATGTGAGAAATACTTAGAAAAGCAATTGGATTCGTATGTAGCATTTATGGATCTGGAGAAGGCATATGATAAAGTTGATAGAGATGCTCTGTGGAAGGTATTAAAAATATATGGTGTGGGAAGTAAGTTGTTAGAAGCAGTGAAAAGTTTTTATCGAGGATGTAAGGCATGTGTACGTGTAGGAAGAGAGGAAAGTGATTGGTTCTCAGTGAATGTTGGTTTGCGGCAGGGGTGCGTGATGTCTCCATTGGTTGTTTAATTTGTTTATGGATGGGGTTGTTAGGGAGGTGAATGCAAGAGTCTTGGAAAGAGGAGCAAGTATGCAATATGTTGTGAATGCGAGAGCTTGGGAAGTGAGTCAGTTGTTCTCTGATGATACAGCACTAGTGGCTGATTCGGGTGAGAAACTGCAGAAGTTGGTGACTGAGTTTGGTAAAGTGTGGAAAAGAAAAAAGCTGAGAGTAATTGTGAATAAGAGCAAGGTTATTACGTATAGTAGGGTTGAGAGACAAGTCAACTGGGAGGTAAGTTTGAATGGAGAAAAACTGGAGGAAGTGAAGTGTTTTAGATATCTGGGAGTGGATTAGGCAGTGGATGAAACCATGGAAGCGGAAGTGAATCATTGGGTGGGGGAGGGGGCGAAAGTTCCGGGAGTATTGGAGAATGTGTGGAAGTTGAGAACGTTATCTTGGAAAGCAAAAATGGGTATGTTTGAAGGAATAGTGGTTCCAACAATGTTATATGGTTGTGAGGCGTGGGCTATAGATAGAGTTGTGCGCAGGAGGGTGGATGTGCTGGAAGTGAGATGTTTGAGGACAATGTGAGGTGGTTTGATCGAGTAAGTAATGAAAGGGTAAGAGAGGTGTATGGTAATAAAAAGAGTGTGGTTGAGAGAGCAGAAGAGGGTGTTTTGAAATGGTTTGGTCACATGGAGAGAATGAGTGAGGAAAGATTGACCAAGAGGATATATGTGTCAGAGGTGGAGGGAACGAGGAGAAGTGGGAGACCAAATTGGAGGTGGAAAGATGGAGTGAAAAAGATTCTGAGTGATCGGGGTCTGAACATGCAGGAGGGTGAAAGGCGTGCAAGGAATAGAGTGAATTAGAACGATGTGGTATACCGGGGTCGATATGCTGTCACTGGATTGAACCAAGGCATATGAAGCGTCTGGGGTAAACCATGGAAAGTTTTGTGGGGTCTGGATGTGGAAAGGGAGGTGTGGTTTCGGTGCATTATACATGACAGCTAGAGACTGAGTGTGAACGACTGTGGCCTTTGTTGTCTTTCGTAGTGCTACCTCGCACACATGCGGGGGGAGGGGGTTTTCATTTCATGTATGGTGGGGTGGTGATGGGAATGAATAAGGGCAGACAGTATGAATTATGTACATGTGTATATATGTATATGTCTGTGTGTGTATATATATGTATATGTACTGTGTGTGGACGTGTATGTATATACATGTGTATGTGGGTGGGTTGGGTCATTCTTTCGTCTGTTTCCTTGCGCTGCCTCGCTAACACGGGAGACAGCGACAAAGTATAATAAATAGATAAATATATATACAGACATACATGTATACACATGTACATATTCATACCTGCTGCTTTCATCCATTCTCACCGCCACCCCAGCACACATGAAATGACACCCCCCTCCCCCCATGTGCGTGCGAGGTAGCACTTGGAAAAGACAATAAAGGCCACATTCATTCACACTCACTCTATAGCTGTCATGTGTAGTGCATCGAAACCACACTCCCTTTCGACATCTAGGCCCCACAAAACTTTCCATGGTTTACTCAGACGCTTCACATGCCCTGGTTGAATCCATTGACAGCACATCGATCCCGGTATACCACATCGTTCCATTTCACTCTATTCCTTGCATGCCTTTCACTCTCCTGTATGTTTAGGCCCCGATCGCTCAAAATCTTTTTCACTCTATCCTTTCACCTCCAATTAGGTCTCCCACTTCTCCTCGTTCCCTCCACCTCTGGCATATATATCCTCTTTGTCAGTCTTTCCTCACTCATTCTCTCCATGTGACCAAACCATTTCAATACACCCTCTTCTGCTCTTTCAACCACACTCTTTTTATTCCCACATATCTCTCTTACTCTTTCATTACTTACTCGATCAAACCACCTCACACCACATTTTGTCCTCGATATGTGTAAGCTGGGAGGGCTTGGGAAGTGAGTCAGTTGTTGTTTGCTGATGATACAGCGCTGGTGGCTGATTCGGGTGAGAAGCTGCACAAGTTGGTGACTGAGTTTGGTAAAGTGTGTGAAAGAAGAAAGCTGAGAGTAAATGTGAATAAGAGCAAGGTTATTAGGTTTGGTAGGGTTGAGGGACAAGTTAATTCGGAGGTAAGTTTGAATAGAGAAAGGCTGGAGATGAAGTTTTTAGATATCTGGGAATGGACTTAGGAGCGGATGGAACCATAGAAGCAGAAGTGGATGTAACCAAGATGAGCAAAAGGAAAGATAGGTAATATGTTTGAGGAAAGGAACCTGGATGTTTTGGCTCTGAGTGAAACGAAGCTCGAGGGTAAAGGGGAAGAGGTCTTTGGGAATGTCTTGGGAGTAAAGTCTGGGGTAGGTGAGAGGACAAGAGCAAAGGGAGGAGTAGCACTACTCCTGAAGCAGGAGTTGTGATAGTATGTGATAGTGTAAGAAAGTAAACTCTAGATTGATATGGGCAAAACTGAAAGTGGATGGAGAGAGAGGGGTAATTATTGGTGCCTATGCACATATGAGAAGAAAGATCATAAGAGACAAGTGTTTTGGGAGCAGCTGAGTGATTGTGTTTGCAGCTTTGATGCATGAGACCGGGTTATAGTGATGGGTGATTTGAACGCAAAGGTGAGCAATGTGGCATTTGAGGGTATAATTGTAACTGGACTTCCAGAAAGCATTTGATACTCTGTCACATAGGGTACTAGAAAAAAAGCTGGATCTCCAGGCAGAAAGGAGTAGACTTTTTCTATGGGTAGATTATCTTAGTGAAGAGGAGCAAAGGATGTATTTCAGTAGTCTTAAAGTGGGTGAAGGTCAACTATGGTGTACTGCAGGATTCTGCCCTAAGACCATTGCTCTTCTTGATCTATATGAATAACATGCTAGAAGAATTAGACTTCTATCTGATTATGCTTGCAGGTGATGCCTAGGTCATGAGGGAATTGAAAAGTTAAAAGGATTGCATCAGCTTATGAGGGGACCTCAAGAAATTCCAAAGTTGATATCATACATGGTTGATGAAGTTCAACCTTAGTAAATGTGGAATGATGAGGATGGAACTTAATGGAAGAAGTCTTTAGTGTGAATATTATCTAGCAAGGAAAAAAGCTGGAGGACTCTGTTGACTTGGGAGTTAATATTTTCCCTAATCTGTCACTGGAGTCCCACATTAGGGGAATATTAAAAAAGACAAACGGCCTGCTGGCAAACTTTAGAATAACATTCAGGTATATGCCAGCTGTTCACACCTTGCATTTGGCCAAAATTAGAATATGCTTTTGAGTCGGTCACTGCACTTAAAGAAGCAGAGAGAACTAAATGAGAAGGTCCAGTGGAGAATACTAAAGATGGTACATTATTAAAAGAGATGAATTACAGGTATAAGGAAGAGGCCTTAGATTTCTTCATGGTAGAAGATAGAGTGAGGAATGACCTCATCACTACCTTTAAGTTTTTGAACCAGTTTGCTGATGTAGACAGTGAACAGTTTTATTAAAAGCTGCAGAGATAGAACAACCAGATGGCATAACATGGAAATCAGCAAAACCTTATTAGAAAAGATATAAAGGAATTTTGTAGTGTAAGAGTAGTGGATAAATGGAATAGACTCAAGTTATGAGATTTTCAGTGTGAAAAGCATGCATTAGTTTAAAAAGTTGTATGATGATAGAGAAGAAAGTTTCAGGAGATAGGAACCCAAGATTGTAGAACTCCCTCCTTGAACAGTGGACTGGGAATTACCTTGTCATATACTGTAGTAGCTCAGTCTACTGGGAACTTGCTGGAGTTTTTAATTTTTGATCACGAGTGCAAATCTTTATGCAGTCATATTCACCATGAGTTCATCCATAGACCTTCCTCATTAAGTAATAATGTTATTATTGTCTATCCCCTTGTGATAGAATACTAACTTGTTTGATGTATTCTCATCTCTGTATAAAGACATTCTTGCTCTGTCTATAATTTTTGATAACTCACCCCTTTATGTCTTCAGTTGATGAATGATTTTGTTTGATTAGTAATCACACATATCTTATGTACAAAATGCAATATGCAATTTAGCGGTAATATTCCAATTTGTTTTGAATTATTTGGTCTCTTAGAAAGATTCACTAGTTGGTTTTATTAATTACACAAAGGTATTTCTGTTCAGGTAATCAAACCATTTTGAGTCATAATGACATTTTTTTTGTACATTGAACTTGTGGAGTTTTTCTTTTCCTTGTGGTTTTGAGGTCTTAAAAGAGAACATCAGGGTGAGGGTAGGAAGTAATGAATCAAGTGAGACATGAGGGTAGGGTATAGTAATTAGGTGCCATAACATGAGGATGGGGCTGGGTCATAGTGAGGCAGGTAAGTTAACATGAAAGTAACGGTAGGATATAGAAAATCAGGTGAGATAACATGCAGGTGAGGGTAGGGATTGTGAATCAGGAGAGACAGCATGAGAGTGAGGGTAGGGTGTAGCCAATCAATTGAGGGTGAAGGTAGGAAATAGTGACTTAGTGGAGATATCACGAAGGTGAGAGTAGCATATAGTGAATCAAGTACTATGATATGAGGGTAAAAGTGGGGTTTAGTGAACAAGAGAAACAACATGAGGGTCTGGCTATAGTGAATCAAGTGAGACTATGAAGGTTTGTGTGTATAGTGAATCAGATGAGACATGATGTCTCTGCGTTTTGAATCATGAGAGACATTGCAGTGGCCCGGGTCAGGGTATAATGAGTCACATGAAACTGAAGGTAATGGTTATGGGGCAGGTGAGTTATGAGTCAGAGGCGAGTCTCCCCCACCCCGGGATGGTTGGCTTCCGGCGCCTGGAGACGGACGTGACGTCACTTGTGAACGACGTTGGTGAAAGCTACGTTGAAGCTGACGTCATCTTTTCTTTGTTGTTTATAGTGAAATGTGATGATGACTGCTCGACTCGCCATCATTGTAAATATATAATATTTCCTTTTAATACGTTAGATCTGAAACTTTGATTAATCGTATGCCTGGAAAGATCCAATAATGACATATTGATTGTTATTTAGTCTTGAGATTTTATAAAGAGAGCCCACCAGGGATGGTTGTCTGGAAATAGTTGTAATAGAGATGCAAATAAAACTGACAACACAAATTACAGTTAAACCCCATACAATGAAAATATGAATGTATGACAGCTCCCGCGGTGTAGCGACGTGTGGACGTACATTGAGGCCATGTGACACAATTCACACTACCACCTCCAGATATTTGGAATGAAAAAGTTATACATTTTTCTGTGTGTGACGAGAGATCTGAGATGTGTTACGTGTACCATAGAGGACCGAACCGTGCAGGTGTGTGGACAACCGGAACCTACACGATTCCTGGGGCATGTTATTATCCATAACTCTGTCGTTATTTGATACAGTTATAAACCTGAGATGGGTAATGGCTGCACTCTTCCTGCCAAGTAAAAGAGTAAGTTATAAACACGAACCATTACAAAGTTTCGCCATGTGACAGTTAACCAGGAGAGACTCTAACTGGAAATTGAATATTGGATTAGGTTTCTCTCGTTAATGGTTTAGAATTTATTTCATTTTTCAGATGTTGGAAATACAGTATTTTCTTCTCGTGTGCCACTTTATTTTTTTGGATAAAACAGTTTTTCTCCCACCGTAAAAACTGTATTCCATATCCGCCATATTTGTGCCGGATTAAGGAGGATATGAACTGACGAATTTAGTCAGATGTATGTATTGTGTGGCCAGCCACAACACCTGCAGCAACTATCGTTACTGGAGATCATTCAACAGAAAACGTGGCGCGTCGCTATTTTCAAAATTAAGAACCCGGATGTGGGTATCGCTGGTGATGATGATAACGATGATGATCATGATAATGATGATGATCATGATAATGTGATGATCATGATAATGATGATGATCATGATAATGTGATGATCATGATAATGATGATCATGATAATGATGATGATCATGATAATGATGATGATCATGATAACGATGATGATCATGATAATGATGATGATCATGATAACGATGATGATCATGATAACGATGATGATCATGATAATGATGATGATCATGATAACGATGATGATCATGATAATGATGATGATCATGATAATGATGATGATCATGATAATGATGATGATCATGATAACGATGATGATCATGATAATGTGATGATCATGATAACGATGATGATCATGATAATGATGATGATCATGATAACGATGATGATCATGATAACGATGATGATCATGATAATGATGATGATCATGATAATGTGATGATCATGATAATGATGATCCTGATAATGATGATCATGATAATGATGATGATCATGATAACGATGATGATCATGATAATGATGATGATCATGATAATGATGATGATCATGATAATGATGATGATCATGATAACGATGATTATCATGATAATGATGATGATCATGATAATGATGATGATCATGATAATGATGATGATCATGATAACGATGATGATCATGATAATGTGATGATCATGATAACGATGATGATCATGATAATGATGATGATCATGATAACGATGATGATCATGATAACGATGATGATCATGATAATGATGATGATCATGATAATGTGATGATCATGATAATGATGATCATGATAATGATGATGATCATGATAATGATGATGATCATGATAACGATGATGATCATGATAATGATGATGATCATGATAATGATGATGATCATGATAACGATGATGATCATGATAATGATGATGATCATGATAATGATGATGATCATGATAACGATGATGATCATGATAATGATGATGATCATGATAACGATGATGATCATGATAATGATGATGATCATGATAATGATGATGATCATGATAACGATGATGATCATGATAATGATGATGATCATGATCATGATGATGATCATGATAATGATGATGATCATGATAATGATGATGATCATGATAACGATGATGATCATGATAATGATGATGATCATGATAATGATGATGATCATGATAACGATGATGATCATGATAATGATGATGATCATGATAACGATGATCATGATAATGATGATGATCATGATAATGTGATGATCATGATAATGATGATCATGATAATGATGATCATGATAATGATGATGATCATGATAACGACGATGATCATGATAATGATGATCATGATAATGTGATGATCATGATAACGATGATGATCATGATAATGATGATGATCATGATAACGATGATGATCATGATAATGATGATGATCATGATAACGATGATGATCATGATAACGATGATGATCATGATAATGATGATCATGATAACGACGATGATCATGATAATGATGATCATGATAACGATGATGATCATGATAATGATGATCATGATAACGACGATGATCATGATATCGATGATGATCATGATAACGATGATGATCATGATAATGATGATGATCATGATAACGACGATGATCATGATAATGATGATGATCATGATAACGATGATGATCATGATAATGATGATGATCATGATAACGATGATGATCATGATAATGATGATGATCATGATAATGATGATGATCATGATAACGATGATGATCATGATAACGACGATGATCATGATAATGATGATGATCATGATAACGATGATGATCATGATAATGATGATCATGATAACGATGATGATCATGATAACGACGATGATCATGATAATGATGATGATCATGATAATGATGATGATCATGATAATGATGATGATCATGATAACGATGATGATCATGATAATGATGATGATCATGATAATGATGATGATCATGATAATGATGATGATCATGATAATGATGATGATCATGATAATGATGATGATCATGATAACGATGATGATCATGATAATGATGATGATCATGATAATGATGATGATCATGATAATGTGATGATCATGATAATGATGATGATCATGATAACGATGATGATCATGATAATGATGATGATCATGATAATGATGATGATCATGATAATGATGATGATCATGATAATGATGATGATCATGATAATGATGATGATCATGATAATGTGATGATGTACAGAGCAGCCAGTGTTACCTCATCACTACTACCCTCGCAGTTTGCTCAGGTTAACAAATTAACCTTCCACAACAAGGCATTAATAAGGATAGTAATTAGTTACATGAACAGAAAATAGGTTCATGTGTGGAAAATCCGTTGAAGTTATGAAAGAATTGAATTGTCGAAATAAGATTTATATGCGAGAATATCTTGGATCATAATACAGACACTAAGCTTTATGCTTCCTTCATACAACACACGCTTGTGAGATGTGTGTGTGTGTGTGTGTGTGTGTGTGTGTGTGTGTGTGTGGTAAGCCACTAATATTCCTTTCTGCCATATACCATACAGTTACCTATGTTGTTCGATGTCAACAACTTTGCTTCAATAAGAACTTCCCCAACACGAGCTTGGATTTTGAACCTTTACAACAGTCTGGGGTGGAGGATTTGAGTCGAAGACCATGAATGATGGCTTGGGACATGGTCCTTGATTGATGACTGGGACATGATCCTTGGCTGATGGCTGGGACATGATCCTTGGCTGATGGCTGGGACATGATCCTTGACTGATGGCTGGGACATGATCCTTGGCTGATGGCTGGGACATGATCCTTGACTGATGGCTGGGACATGATCCTTGACTGATGGCTGGGACATGATCCTTGACTGATGGCTGGGACATGATCCTTGGCTGATGGCTGGGACATGATCCTTGACTGATGGCTGGGACATGATCCTTGACTGATGGCTGGGACATGATCCTTGACTGATGGCTGGGACATGATCCTTGGGTGATAGCTGGGACATGATCCTTGACTGATGGCTGGTACATAATCCTTGACTGATGGCTGGGACATGATCCTTGACTAATGGCTGGGACATGATCCTTGATTGATGGCTGGGACATGATCCTTGGCTGATGGCTGGGACATGATCCTTGACTGATGGCTGGGACATGATCCTTGACTAATGGCTGGGACATGATCCTTGACTGATGGCTGGGACATGATCCTTGGCTGATGGCTGGGACATGATCCTTGACTGATGGCTGGGACATGATCCTTGACTGATGGCTGGTACATGATCCTTGGCTGATGGCTGGGACATGGTCCTTGACTGATGGCTGGGACATGATCCTTGACTGATGGCTGGGACATGATCCTTGGCTGATGGCTGGGACATGATCCTTGACTGATGGCTGGGACATGATCCTTGACTGATGGCTGGGACATGATCCTTGACTGATGGCTGGGACATGATCCTTGACTGATGGCTGGGACATGATCCTTGACTGATGGCTGGTACATGATCCTTGACTGATGGCTGGTACATGATCCTTGGCTGATGGCTGGGACATGATCCTTGACTGATGGCTGGGACATGATCCTTGACTGATGGCTGGGACATGATCCTTGAGTAGTGTTACAGTACCTATTTCTACACCAGGTGAAATAGTTTTAATCGGGCACGAAACGAATTAATATGTGACGAATTGATATAGATTATAGTTATTATCATCAGTGTTATCTTTTGTTTTCATTCTTTCTTGTTCGCTGTTTCCCGCGTGAGCGAGGTAGCGTCGAGAACGTAATTAAACCTTACAGGAAAAAGAAAGTCTCCTATATCTTTTTCATCTGTTTGTTCTTTTAGAAAGTAATACAGGAGGAGAGGGTGTTCACCCCCTGCTCCCATCCCTCAGTCGCCTACATGACACACAGATAATATATGGGACAGTATTATTTTCCCTTATTATTATTATTATTATCATTATTATTATTATTATTATTATTATTATTATTATTATTATTATTATTATTAGTGATAATATTGTCATGTGTTTTTCATATGTTGCCGTATACGATTTTTTTGGGGGGGAAAGAAATGATAATTGTGTTAAGATTATGTTATGATGTCATTGCCAACTACCTTAACATTGTTGTCAAACATTGATATTATATTTAGTTGGCTCTTGTATCCTGGGGCGCCCCGTCAGAAGCAGGTCAAGTTGTTACCCGTGTCATCTGGTGGGTCTGGTCTTGCGTTATGACGTCTGGGGCACCGTCTGGCCTGCCCTGTTCACGGTCAGACAGGTGGCTCCAGAGATGAGGTCAACAACACAGGTACTGCACGTGTAACGCGGTCAGGACTACTGAAGCCAGGTGGTGTGTGTGTGTGTGTGTGTGTGTGTGTGTACCCCCCCCCCCCCCCCCACCTCAGCCGTGTCTGTAGTCAGGCAAGGGCCAGAGAAACAGACGACCCCTGCCGGCCCGTTACGAGGTTACCAGCTGTACACCAGCTTATGATGAAGTCTTTCTGTATAATTCCCAAGTGAGTCACATGTTGGCGACCCCGACCTTGTACAACTCCCCTCGCCGAGATGTTGTGAAATCGAGTAGACACAGTGTGTCGTGTGCTCACAACCACAACATCTTGCCACCAGCCACGTGATGATCATGGGTCACGTCGTACATAGTGTTATACCACGCATATTTAAGAACTATCTCCCTCTGTAGAACATGTTCTCCATTTTCTCTTAAACTTGGAGCCCTGGGGGTGATGGAAGAGTTCAGTGTACAGTACAGTAAGGTGCTGAGCATTATGCTGGTTGTAACAGGTAGATGGATCGTACTCAGGGACGTTCCTCTCAGGAAGAAAGGAGAACGGGAAGAGGCACTGGACTACAGACACGTCTGACTGACGAGTCTGATGTGTAAGTCTCCGGGAAAGTTAATCAGAAAGAAAATGGGTGACGTTATGTTGAGGAGGAGTGACCGTAGTGAGAGACAGCGAGGCTTTAGGTAGAGGTCATGTGTACCAAAGCTGCAGGAACACTACGAGAGAGTGAGCTCTGTCTTGGAGAGAGAGGAAGGCTGGGTGGACTGTTTGTATGTGTAGCTAGCAGGAAACATGCCACATTGTGCCGCGTGAGAGGCTGATCAAGAGGGAGACTCCTTCACTGGACAGCTCGAGCATCTTGCTGGAAGACAACAAAGGATGTTGGAGGAGCTGCTCGAGATGTGCCGAGGTCACCAGCGGAGGAGTACCGCAGGGGCCTGGCTGGAACCTCAGAAGAAAAAGAAAGAATACAGACGACGACTTCTGGGCAATCATTTATTATCGTTTATTTGATGTTGTTACAGCTGCAAGTTTACATGCATCCGGGACTTTTATGTAACAAATGACTTACTAAACGTTGCAGACGGTAATATAAGTATCACGTATTCGTCTCCCTCAATGTCCAGATTAAACTTGTCTGGTGGTGACGTTTTGTTTACTTCTGTTCCACTGACCGCTGAGAGTAGATCTTCAGTTGTTATTTCCATGTTGCAGAACATGTTCCCCCTCAGCAGCACAACTGGTGTTAGGACATGAGATGTATCCTCAGTTGTACAAACACGTAAATTAGCTAAAATCTTAGCCATGGCTGCGTTTTCTAGAAATACAGTCAACCATTTTCTGTGATAACGGGCCCCGTTGGTTCTGCTGTCTCCAGTGATGCAAACTGACGTCGACGTACAATTGTATTAGTTTCACTAGGCAGACCTTCATGATATACTGCCATGTTGGTTAATGATCTATGTGTGTGATGTGCTGCTGACTTAGACAAGAGACACACACTTCCCTGTGTCTCGCTCCACCACGAGACCGAGTTTCAAACACCGTAATGACACACACACACACACACACACACACACACACACACACACACACACACACACACACACGTGTAATATTGGATGAGAAGTCTGATAACATTCATTTAGATGAGATTTTTCTTATCAAGTTTGTATATATATATATATATATATATATATATATATATATATATATATATATATATATATATTATATTAGGGGAGAACGTTATCTCGGAGAGCAAGAATGGGTATGTTTGAAGGAATAGTGGTTCCAACAATGTTGTATGGTTGCGAGGCGTGGGCTATGGATAGAGTTGTGCGCAGGAGGGTGGATGTGCTGGAAATGAGATGTTTGAGGACAATATGTGGTGTGAGGTGGTTTGATCGAGTAAGTAATGAAAGGGCAAGAGAGATGTGTGGTAATAAAAAGAGTGTGGTTGAGAGAGCAGAAGAGGGTGTTTTGAAATGGTTTGGTCACATGGAGAGAATGAGTGAGGAAAGATTGACCAAGAGGATATATGTGTCGGAGGTGGAGGGAACGAGGAGAAGTGGGAGACCAAATTGAGGTGGAAAGATGGAGTGAAAAAGATT
Source organism: Panulirus ornatus (assembly GCF_036320965.1). Lineage (NCBI taxonomy): Eukaryota > Metazoa > Arthropoda > Malacostraca > Decapoda > Palinuridae > Panulirus > Panulirus ornatus. The sequence goes on from NC_092227.1 coordinate 89,708,131, forward strand.
TTGAGTGATCGGGGCCTGAACATGCAGGAGGGTGAAAGGCGGGCAAGGAATAGAGTGAATTGGATCGATGTGGTATACCGGGGTTGAAGTGCTGTCAGTGGATTGAATCAGGGCATGTGAAGCGTCTGGGGTAAACCATGGAAAGTTGTGTGGGGCCTGGATGTGGAAAGGGAGCTGTGGTTTCGGGTATTATTGCATGACAGCTAGAGACTGAATGTGAACGAATGGGGCCTTTGTTGTCTTTTCCTAGCGCTACCTCGCACACATGAGGGGGGAGGGGGATGGTATTCCATGTGTGGCGAGGATGCGATGGGAATAAATAAGGGCAGACAGTATGAATTATGTACATGTGTGTATATGTATATGTCTGTGTGTGTATGTATATGTGTACATTGAGATGTATAGGTATGTATATTTGCGTGTGTGGACGTGTATGTATATACATGTGTATGGGGGTGGGTTGGGCCATTTCTTTCGTCTGTTTCCTTGCGCTACCTCGCAAACGCGGGAGACAGCGACAAAGCAAAATAAAATAAATATATATATATATATATATATATATATATATATATATATATATATATATATTTATATATATATATATTTTTTGGCGCTGTCTCCCGCGTTTGCGAGGTAGCGCAAGGAAACAGACGAAAGAAATGGCCCAACCCACCCCCATACACATGTATATACATACGTCCACACACGCAAATATACATACCTACACAGCTTTCCATGGTTTACCCCAGACGCTTCACATGCCTTGATTCAATCCACTGACAGCACGTCAACCCCGGTATACCACATCGCTCCAATTCACTCTATTCCTTGCCCTCCTTTCACCCTCCTGCATGTTCAGGCCCCGATCACACAAAATCTTTTTCACTCCATCTTTCCACCTCCAATTTGGTCTCCCTCTTCTCCTCGTTCCCTCCACCTCCGACACATATATTCTCTTGGTCAATCTTTCCTCACTCATTCTCTCCATGTGCCCGAACCATTTCAAAACACCCTCTTCTGCTCTCTCAACCACGCTCTTTTTATTTCCACACATCTCTCTTACCCTTACGTTACTTACTCGATCAAACCACCTCACACCTCACATTGTCCTCAAACATCTCATTTCCAGCACATCCATCCTCCTGCGCACAACTCTATCCATAGCCCACGCCTCGCAACCATACAACATTGTTGGAACCACTATTCCTTCAAACATACCCATTTTTGCTTTCCGAGATAATGTTCTCGACTTCCACACATTCTTCATTATTATACTTTGTCGCTGTCTGTCGCGCTAGCGAGATAGCGCAAGGAAACAGACGAAAGAAATGGCCCAACCCACCCCCATACACATGTATATACATACACGTCCACACACGCAAATATACATACCTATACATCTCAATGTACACATATACATACACACACAGCTCCCTTTCCACATCCAGGCCCCACCCAGAGAACTTTCCATGGTTTACCCCAGACGCTTCAGTGAAGGGGGCTAATGGGGAGGTGATTGCAAGTAGTGGTGATGTGAGGAGATGGAGTGAGTATTTTGAAAGTTTGTTGAATGTGTCTGATGATAGAGTGGCAGATATAGGGTGTTTTGGTCGAGGTGGTGTGCAAAGTGAGAGGGTTAGGGAAAATGATTCGGTAAACAGAGAGGAGGTAGTAAAAGCTTTGCGGAAGATGAAAGCCGGCAAGGCAGCAGGTTTGGATGGTATTGCAGTGGAATTTATTAAAAAAAGGGGGTGACTGTATTGTTGACTGGTTGGTAAGGCTATTTAATGTATGTATGATTCATGGTGAGGTGCCTGAGGATTGGCGGAATGCTTGCATAGTGCCATTGTACAAAGGCAAAGGGGATAAGAGTGAGTGCTCAAATTACAGAGGTATAAGTTTGTTGAGTATTCCTGGTAAATTATATGGGAGGCTATTGATTGAGAGGGTGAAGGCATGTACAGAGTATCAGATTGGGGAAGAGCAGTGTGGTTTCAGAAGTGGTAGAGGATGTGTGGATCAGGTGTTTGCTTTGAAGAATGTATGTGAGGAATACTTAGAAAAGCAAATGGATTTGTATGTAGCATTTATGGATCTGGAGAAGGCATATGATAGAGTTGATAGAGATGCTCTGTGGAAGGTACAAAGAGTATATGGTGTGGGAGGCAAGTTGTTAGAAGCAGTGAAAAGTTTTTATCGAGGATGTAAGGCATGTGTACGTGTAGGAAGAGAGGAAAGTGATTGGCTCTCAGTGAATATATATATATATATATATACACACACATATGCAAATATACACTTGTACATAATTCATGCTTGCTGCCTTTATTCATTCCCGTCGCCACCCCGCCAAACATGAAATGACACGCGCGCTAGGTAGCGCTAGGAAAAGACAACAACGGCCACATTCGTTCACACTCATTCTCTGGCTGTTATGTATAGTGCACCGAAACCACAGATCCCTTTCCACATCCAGGCCCCACAAAACTTTCCATGGTTTACCCCAGATGCTTCACATGCCCTCGTTCAATCCATTGACAGCACGTCGACCCTGGTATACCACATCGTTCCAATTCACTTTATTCCTTGCACGCCTTTTACCCTCCTGCATGTTCAGGCCCCAATCGTTCAAAATCTTTTTCATTCTATCCTTCCACCTCCAATTTGGTCTCCCACTTCTCCTCGTTCCCTCCAACACTGACACATATATCCTCTTTGTCAATCTTTCCTCACTCATTCTCTCCATGTGACCAAAACATTTCAATACACCCTCTTCTGCTCTTAACCACACTCTTTTTATTTCCACACATCTCTCTTACCCATTCATTGCTTACTCGATCAAACCACCTCACACCACATATTGTCGTCAAACATCTCATTTCCAACATATCCTCCCTCCTCTGCGCAACCCTATCTATAGCCCACGTCTCGCAACCATATAACATTGTTGGAACCACTATTCCTTCAAACGTACCCAATTTTGCTTTCCGATATAATGTTCTCGCCTTCCCCACATTTTTTAATGCTCCCAGAACCTTCGCCCCCTCCCCTACCCTGTGACTCACTTCTGCTTCCATGGTTCCATCTGCTGCCAAATCCACTCCCAGATATCTAAAACACTTCACTTCCTCCAGTTTTTCTCCATTCAAACTTACCTCCCAGTTGACTTGTCCCTCAACCCTACTGTACTTAATAACCTTGCTCCTATTCACATTTACTCTCAGCTTTATTCTTTCACACAATTTACCAAACTTCTGCAGCAGCTTCTGCAGTTTCTCACCCGAATCATCCTCCAGTGCTGTATCATCAGCGAACAACAACTGACTCACTTCCCAAGCCCTCTCTACCACAACAGACTGCATACTTGCCCCTCTCTCCAAAACTCTTGCATTCATCTCCTGAACAACCCCATACATAAACAAATTAAACAACCATGGAGATATCACGCACCCCTGTCGCAAACAGACATTCACTGAGAACCAATCACTTTCCTCTCATCCTACTCGTACACATGCCTTACATCCTCGATAAAACCTTTTTACTGCTTCTAGCAACTTGCCTCCCACGCCATATACTCTTAATGCCTTCCACAGAGCATCTCTATCAACTTCATCATATGCCTTCTCCGGGTCCATAAATGCTACATACAAATCCAATTTTTTTCTAAGTATTTCACGTACATTCTTCACAGCAAACACCTGATCCACACATCCTCTACTACTTCTGAACCACATTGCTCTTCCCCAATCTGATGCTCTGTACATGCTTTTACCCTCTCAGTAATACCCTCCCATATAATTTACCAGGAATACTCAACAAACTTATACCTCTGTAATTTGAATACTCACCTTTATCCTCTTTGCCTTTGTACAATGGCACTATGCATGCATTCCGCCAGTCCTCATGCACTTCACCATGAGCCATGCATACATTGAATATCCTCACCAGCCAGTCAACAGGCACAGTCACCCTCCTTTTTTAATAAATTCTACTGCAATACCATCCAAACCCGCCGGCTTTCATCTCCCTGACCCTCTCACTTCGCACACCGCCTCGACCAAAACACCCTATATATCTGCCATTCTGTCATCTAACACATTCAGCAGACCTTCAAAATACTCACCCCATCTCCTTCTGACATCACCACTACTTGTTATTACCTCCCATTAGCCCACTTCAACGGTGTTCCCATTTGTTCTCTTGTCTTACGCACTTATTTACCTCCTTCCAAAAAAACATCTTTTTATTGCGAGGTAGCGCAAGGAAACAGACGGAAGAATGGCCCAACCCACCCACATACACATGTATATAAATACACGTGCTCACAAGCAAATATACATACCTATAAATCTCAACGTATACATATACATATATATACATGTACATAATTCATACTGTCTGCCTTTATTCATTCCCATCGCCACCCCGCCACACATGAAATAACAACCCCCTCCCCCCTCATGTGCTCGAGGTAGCGCTAGGAAAAGACCACAAAGGCCACATTCGTTCACACTCAGTGTCTAACTGTCATGTAATAATGCACCGAAACTACAGCTCCCTTTCCACATCCAGGCTCCACAGAACTTTCTATGGTTTACCCCAGACGCATCACATGCCCTGGTTGAATCCATTGACAGCACGTCGACCCCGGTATACCACATCGTTCCAGTTCACTCTGTTCCTTGCACGCCTTTCACCCTCCTGCATGTTCAGGCCCCAATCACTCAAAATCTTTTTCACTCCATCTTTCCACCTCCAATTTGGTCTCCCACTTCTCCTCGTTCCCTCCACCTCCGACACATATATCCTCTTGGTCAATCTTTCCTCACTCATTCTCTCCATGTGCCCAAACCATTTCAAAACACCCTCTTCTGCTCTCTCAACCACGCTCTTTTTATTTCCACACATCTCTCTTACCCTTACGTGACTTACTCGATCAAACCACCTCACACCACACATTGTCCTCAAACATCTCATTTCCAGCACATCCACCCTCCTGCGCACAACTCTATCCATAGCCCACGCCTCGCAACCATACAACATTGTTGGAACCACTATTCCTTCAAACATACCCATTTTTGCTTTCCGAGATAATGTTCTCGACTTCCACACATTCTTCAAGGCTCCCAGGATTTTCGCCCCTCCCCCACCCTATGATCCACTTCCGCTTCCATGGTTCCATCCGCTGCCAGGTCCACTCCCAGATATCTAAAACACTTTACTTCCTCCAGTTTTTCTCCATTCAAACTTACCTCCCAATTGACTTGACCCTCAACCCTACTGTACCTAATAACCTTGCTCTTATTCACATTTACTCTTAACTTTCTTCTTTCACACTTTACCAAACTCAGTCACCAGCTTCTGCAGTTTCTCACATGAATCAGCCACCAGCGCTGTATCATCAGCGAACAACAACTGACTCACTTCCCAAGCTCTCTCATCCACAACAGACTTCATACTTGCCCCTCTTTCCAAAGCTCTTGCATTCACCTCCCTAACAACCCCATCCATAAACAAATTAAACAACCATGGAGACATCACACACCCCTGCCGCAAACCTACGTTCACTGAGAACCAATCACTTTCCTCTCTTCCTACACGTACACATGCCTTACATCCTCGATAAAGACTTTTCACTGCTTCTAACAACTTGCCTCCCACACCATATATTCTTAATACTTCCACAGAGCATCTCTATCAACTCTATCATATGCCTTCTCCAGATCCATAAATGCTACATACAAATCCATTTGCTTCTCTAAGTATTTCTCACATACATTCTTCAAAGCAAACACCTGATCCACACATCCTCTACCACTTCTGAAACCACACTGCTCTTCCCCAATCTGATGCTCTGTACATACCTTCACCCTCTCAATCAATACCGTCCCATATAATTTACCAGGAATACTCAACAAACTTATACCTCTGAAATTTGAGCACTCACTCTTATCCCCTTTGCCTTTGTACAATGGCACTATGCACGCATTCCGCCAATCCTCAGGCACCTCACCATGAGTCATACATACATACCAACCAGTCAATAATACAGTCACCCCCTTTTTTAATAAATTCCACTGCAATACCATCCAAACCTGCTGCCTTGCCAGCTTTCATCTTCCGCAAAGCTTTTACTACCTCTTCTCTGTTTACCAAATCATTTTCCCTAACCCTCTCACTTTGCACACCACCTCGACCAAAACACCCTATATCTGCCACTCTTATCATCAAATACATTCAACAAACCTTCAAAATACTCACTCCATCTCCTTCTCACATCACCACTACTTGTTATCACCTCCCCATTTGCGCCCTTCACTGAAGTTCCCATTTGCTCCCTTGTCTTACGCACTTTATTTACCTCCTTCCAGAACATCTTTTATTCTCCCTAAAATTTAATGATACTCTCTCACCCCAACTCTCATTTGCCCTCTTTTTCACCTCTTGCACCTTTCTCTTGACCTCCTGTCTCTTTCTTTTATACGTCTCCCACTCAATTGCATTTTTTCCCTGCAAAAATCGTCCAAATGCCTCTCTCTTCTCTTTCACTAATAATCTTACTTCTTCAGCCCACCACTCACTACCCTTTCGAATCAACCCACCTCCCACTCTTCTCATGCCACAAGCATCTTTAGCGCAATCCATCACTGATTCCCTAAATACATCCCATTCCTCCCCCCACTCCCCTTACTTCCATTGTTCTCACCTTTTTCCATTCTGTACTCAGTCTCTCCTGGTACTTCCTCACACAAGTCTCCTTCCCAAGCTCACTTACTCTCACCACCCTCTTCACCCCAACATTCACTCTTCTTTTCTGAAAACCCATACAAATCTTCACCTTAGCCTCCACAAGATAATGATCAGACATCCCTCCAGTTGCACCTCTCAGCACATTAACATCCAAAAGTCTCTCTTTCGCGCGCCTGTCAATTAACACGTAATCCAATAACGCTCTCTGGCCATCTCTCCTACTCACATACGTATACTTATGTATATCTCGCTTTTAAACCAGGTATTCCCAATCACCAGTCCTTTTTCAGCACATAAATCTACAAGCTCTTCACCATTTCCATTTACAACACTGAACACCCCATGTATACCAGTTATTCCCTCAACTGCCACATTACTCACCTTTGCATTCAAATCACCCATCACTATGACCCGGTCTCGTGCATCAAAACCTCTAACACACTCATTCAGCTGCTCCCAAAACACTTGCCTCTCATGATCTTTCTTCTCATGCCCAGGTGCATATGCACCAATAATCACCCACCTCTCTCCATCAACTTTCAGTTTTACCCATATTAATCGAGAATTTACTTTCTTACACTCTATCACACACTCCCACAACTCCTTTTTCAGGAGTAGTGCTACTCCTTCCCTTGCTCTTGTCCTCTCACTAACCCCTGACTTTACTCCCAAGACATTCCCAAACCACTCTTCCCCTTTACCCTTGAGCTTCGTTTCACTCAGAGCCAAAACATCCAGGTTCCTTTCCTCAAACATACTACCTATCTCTCCTTTTTTCACATCTTAGTTACATCCACACACATTTAGACACCCCAGTCTAGGCCTTCGAGGAGGATGAGCACTCCCCGTGTGACTCCTTCTTTTTCCCATTTTAGAAAGTTAAAAAATACAAGGAGGGGAGGATTTCTGGCCCCCCCTATCCCGTCCCCACTAGTCGCCTTCTACGACACCGAGGAATGCGTGGGGAAGTATTCTTCCACCCCTATCCCCAGGGATAATATACATAATATATATATATATAATATATATATATATAATATATGACAAGAAATAGTGAAGATGGAGAAAAATGTAGACTTAGACATTGAAGCTTATTGATTCGTGGTGAAATTGATGAGAACTGCTATTGACGTTTTGTGTGAATAAATTGTACATTTCCTTTTCCATAGCCAGAGGTTGAACCATTATGTACGTTCATTTTTTCATTCATTTCAAGCTAAAAGTTTTGTTTTCTAAATTGTTTCTTACATTTTTCATATGTATATATATGTATGTGTGTGTGTGTGTGTGTGTGTGTGCGTGTGTGTGTGTGTGTGTGTGTGTGTGTTTATATATATAATTATCCCTGGGGATAGGGGTGAAAGAATACTTCCCACGTATTCCTCGCGTGTCGTAGAAAGCGACTAGAGGGGACGGGAGCGGGGGGCCGGAAATCCTCCCCTCCTTGTATTAACTTTCTAAAATGGGAAACAGAAGAAGGAGTCACGCGGGGAGTGCTCATCCTCCTCGAAGGCTCAGAGTGGGGTGCCTAAATGTGTGTGGATGTAACCAAGATGTGAAAAAAGGAGAGATAGGTAGTATGTTGAGGAAAGGAACCTGGATGTTTTGGCTCTGAGTGAAACGAAGCTCAAGGTAAAGGGGAAGAGTGGTTTGGAAATGTCTGGGGAGTGAAGTCAGGGGTTAGTGAGAGGACAAGAGCAAGGGAAGGAGTAGCAATACTCCTGAAACAGGAGTTGTGGGAGTATGTCATAGAATGTAAGAAAGTAAATTCTCGATTAATATGGGTAAAATTGAAAGTTGATGGAGAGAGGTGGGTGATTATTGGTGCATATGCACCTGGCATGAGAAGAAAGATCATGAGAGGCAAGTGTTTTGGAACAGCTAATGAGTGTGTTAGCGGTTTTGATGCACGAGACCGGTTATAGTGATGGGTGATTTGAATGCAAAGGTGAGTAATGTGGCAGTTTGAGGGAATAATTGGTATGTATGGGGTGTTCAGTGTTGTAAATGGAAATGGTGAAGAGCTTGTAGATTTATGTGCTGAAAAAGGACTGATGATGGGAATACCTGGTTTAAAAAGCGAGATATACATAAGTATACTTATGTAAGTAGGAGAGATGGCCAGAGAGCGTTATTGGATTACGTGTTAATGGACAGGCGTGCGAAAGAGAGACTTTTGGATGTCAATGTGCTGAGAGGTGCAACTGGAGGGATGTCTGATCATTATCTTGTGGAGGCTAAGGTGAAGATTAGTATGGGTTTTCAGAAAAGAAGAGTGAATGTTGGGGTGAAGAAGGTGGTGAGAGTAAGTGAGCTTGGAAGGAGACCTGTGTGAAGAAGTATCAGGAGAAACTGTGTACAGAATGGAAAAAGGTGAGAACAATGGAAGTAAGGGGAGTGGGGGAGGAATGGGATGTATTTAGGGAATCAGTGATGGATTGCGCAAAAGATGCTTGTGGCATGAGAAGAGTGGGAGGTGGGCTGTTTAGAAAGGGTAGTGAGTGGTGGGATGAAGAAGTAAGAGTATTAGTGAAAGAGAAGAGAGAGGCATTTGGACGATTTTTGCAGGGAAAAAATGCAATTGAGTGGGAGAAGTATAAAAGAAAGAGACAGGAGGTCAAGAGAAAGGTGCAAGAGGTGAAAAAAAGGGCAAATGAGAGTTGGGGTGAGAGACTATCATAAATTTTAGGGAAAATAAAAAGATGTTCTGGAAGGAGGTAAATAGGGTGCGTAAGACAAGGGAGCAAATGGGAACTTCAGTGAAGGGCGTAAATGGGGAGGTGATAACAAGTAGTGGTGATGTGAGAAGGAGATGGAATGAGTATTTTGAAGGTTTGTTGAATGTGTCTGATGACAGAGTGGCAGATATAGGGTGTTTGGGTCGAGGTGGTGTGCAAAGTAGAGGTTAGGGAAAATGATTTGGTAAATAGAGAAGAGGTAGTAAAAGCTTTGCGGAAGATGAAAGCCGGCAAGGCAGCAGGTTTGGATGGTATTGCAGTGGAATTTATTAAAAAAGGGGGTGACTGTATTGTTGACTGGTTGGTAAGGTTATTAATGTATGTATGACTCATGGTGAGGTGCCTGAGGATTGGCGGAATGCTTGCATAGTGCCATTGTACAAAGGCAAAGGGGATAAGAGTGAGTGCTCAAATTACAGAGGTATAAGTTTGTTGAGTATTCCTGGTAAATTATGTGGGAGGGTATTGATTGAGAGGGTGAAGGCATGTACAGAGCATCAGATTGGGAAGAGCAGTGTGGTTTCAGAAGTGGTAGAGGATGTGTGGATCAGGTTTTGCTTTGAAGAATGTATGTGAGAAATACTTAGAAAAGCAAATGGATTTGTATGTAGCATTTATGGATCTGGAGAAGGCATATGATAGAGTTGATAGAGATGCTCTGTGGAAGGTATTAAGAATATATGGTGTGGGAGGCAAGTTGTTAGAAGCAGTGAAAAGTTTTTATCGAGGATGTAAGGCATGTGTACGTGTAGGAAGAGAGGAAAGTGATTGGTTCACAGTGAAGTATATATAAAAATAAAATAATAAATATATATATATATATATATATCTATATATATAAATATTAATAATATATAATACTCACACATATGCAAATATAACACATGTACATAATCATGCTTGCTAGCCTTTATTGATTCCCGTCGCCACCTCCGCCAACATGAAATGACAACGAATAGACTGCGCTAGGTAGCGCTAGGAAAAGACAACAACGGCCACATTCGTTCACACTCATTCTCTGGCTGTTATGTATAGTGCCCGAAACCACAGTCACCTTATCCACAATCCATGCCCCACAAAAACTTTTCCAGGGTTTTTACCCCAGATCTTCACATGCACTCGGTTCAATCCAATTGACAGCACTTCGACCCTGGTATACCACATCGTTCCCAATTCACTTTATTCCTTGCACGCCTTCACCCTCCTGCATGTTCAGGCCCCAATCGTTCAAAATCTTTTTCATTCTATCCTTCCACCTCCAATGTGTCTCCCACATTCTCCTCGTTCCCTCCTACACTGACAGCATATATCCCTTGTCAACTTCCTCACTCTTCTCTCCATGTGAACCAAACATTTCAAACAACCCTCTTCTGCACTTTACTCCACACTCTTTTTATTTCCACACCATCTCTCTTACCCATTCATTGCTACTCGATCAAACCACCTCACACCACAAATTGGTCGTCAAACATCTCTTTTTCCAACATATCCTCCCGCCTCTGCGCAACCCTATCTATAGCCCACGTCCCTCGCAACCATATAAACATTTTTTGAGAACCACTAATCCTTCCCACACGTACCCAATTTTGCTTTCCGATATAATGTTCTCGCCGTCCCCACATTTTTTAATGCTCCCAGAACCTCCCCCCTCCCCTACCCTTGACTCACTTCTGCTTCCATGGTTCCATCTGCTCCCCAAATCCACACCCAGATTTCTAAAACATTTTCACTTCCTCCATTTTTTTCTCCATTCCAACTTACTCCCAGTTGCCTTGTCCCTCAACCCTACTGTACTGTAAAACCTGCACCTATTTCACATTTACTCCTCAGCTTTATTCTTTCACTACAATTTACCAAACTTCTGCAGCAGCTTCTGCAGTTTCTCACCCGAATCATCCTCCAGTGCTGTATCACCAGCGAACAACCACTGACACACTAATTCCCAAGCCCTTCTCTACCACAACAGACTGCATACTGCCCCTATCTCCAAAACTCTTAAGCATTCATCTCCTGAACAACCCCATACATAAACAAATTAAACAACCATGGAGATATCACGCACGCCCTGTCGCAAACAGACATTCACTGAGAACCAATCACTTTCCTTCATCCTACTCTACACACATGCCTTACAACCCGATAAAACCTTTTTAACTGCTTCTAGCAACTTGCCTCCCACCCATATACTCTTAATGCCTTCCACAGAGCATCTCTATCAACTTCATCATATCCTTCTCCGGTCCATAAATGTCTACATAAAATCCAATTTTTTTCTAAGTAATTCACGTACATTCTTCACAGCAAACACCTGATCCACACATCCTCTACTACTTCTGAACCACATTTGCTTTTTCCCCAATCTGATGCTCTGTACATTGCTTTTTTACCCTATCAGTAATACCCTCCCATTATAATTTACCAGGAAGTAATCAACAAACTTATTACCATTTCTGTAATTTGAATACTCACTTTATCTATTTGCCTTGTACCAGCACTAATGCATGCATTCCGCCAGTCCTCATTGCCTTCACCAAGCCATGCATACATTGAATATCCTCACCACCCAGATCAACAGCACAGTCACACCCTCCTTTTTAAATAAATTCCTACTGCAATACATCCAAACCCGCCGGCTTTCCATCTCCCTGACCCTCTCATTCGCAAGCAGGGGGGGTGGTGCGAGGGCCGGGGTTGCGGCTCGACAAGAACGGACCCAAGCGTAGGTGATCTGACTCATACATTCGATTTGTACTATCTACGAGGGGTCACTTCACGCGCTGCGCATATCTGGATGCGAGGGACGCTGGTGTAGCACTGTCACTATTCATGCTCCTTATTTCTAGTCTGCGTTTTACGTTTACTGACTCTATCTGCCTCTGCTGTTCTATTGGACCTCATTACCGCTGATGTAAGTCACCGCGTCTTCAGTCCGCCCGTATCCATTCTCGAGAGTGATCTCCATCGGGATTCTCGACTATGGTCTCTTTGTCGAGCTTGAGACAGAACTTAGATACAAGTCTTTGTTTTATTTACCTCGCTATCAGAAACAAATACTCTTTCTCAATCTTTCAGAAGACATACAGTACGCAAGAGGAAACAGACCGTGAGTGAGAATGGCCCAACCAGCACGCACGACAGAGACTCATGCTATAACAAACACACTATCATGCGAGCCTTCTCTAACATCCTACTATATACTTTTTTTTTTTTCTAGACTTTCAGCACTTCTTTAGAGTTCACACTTTGTACTCACTTTTAGTTTATTTCTCACTTAACCATTATAATCTCACTACCTCATTCAAGATCCACACACACACACACACACCACTAGTGGCTCTCTCGTGACGCACTCATGCTACATCTCTTCATTTACTGCTAGCTCATTGCTCTCGCGGACTTCACTTCTGCCCTACAGAGAGAGCCTACTCCTGTTTTCACCTCACTCTCTACAATTCTATACTGGACACATACATCCTCCATGCACTGTGCATATACGTGTCAGTCGAGACTAGCGAATATAGCAGATCGCACTAGAGAAAAGATCCACCATCTCAGGACGGATTATCTTCTTATGCGATAGTGATCTTTACTCACATAGTCAACGACTCATGAGAAGATACATTAGCATCAGCTTCAAATCATCTCGCACTTTTGTGCTATTATCGTATCACTGCATTTGAGCGTCATACCATGTGTTATTGTATCCAGCAATGACAATGTACATCTATGATTACTCTTAATATCAACCCAGATCGACATACACTTCAACCAAGGTTGTATTTTCAGACATACACAGCTTCAACAAGCTAAGTGCGAATCGCTTGCCTCACTCTCTCAGCGAGCATTCCACACTAATCTACTAGCGAGAGTTCACAGTATACTCACTCATATGTTAATGCACACTGTATGAGGTAACTACGTGTGATATGAATATAGAGGAATGAATAGTCTTAGCGGATCTTACATATCATAACATGTACACGTTATCTACTGATTTGCTAAACACAGACTCATGATCATTCTTTATGAGTAGAAGATCACGAATAGGAGTGGGTTAGGTGGAACAGGAACAAAATGAAACAGAGGACATACATAGGAGACAGTACTTCTGAGGTATGATGGAATTATTTGATTAGAGTGTGGGGGACTTAGATGGCTTGACGCGATACGTGGTGTTTTTTTTTTTGTGTTTTGGTCTCAGTTGGTAATGACGGGTCTATCTATGGATGTTGGTATATATCTACTCTCTCAGCTACAGTATGTGAGATAGAATGTGGGTAATTGAGATAGGAGTACGGAAGGGAGGGGTCTATCACTGAGGACTTACTAGATGGAATGATAGACTTGGGGGTCTGGATACACATTATATGCGTAGCATACTTGTAATTTCAGTCAGGTGATTTCTAATGTCGCGTAAGGTTATTTTTTTTTTAGTTATATGTTGTTGGGTATGTGTTTAAGTGTCGTTATTAAGGTGACGACATCTCTTGTAGAGAGTCATATGTTGTGTATGGGATCAGAGTATATTAAAGAGGTTTAACTACAATCTCTCTACATGAGAATGAGCATATTGTAGAGAGTCATGTAGTTGACATGATCATAGGTCAATACGTAATTGACATCTGTAGACTGAGTTGATTCGGATATACAAGATGAATATGATACGACGGCATTCATGAAGTAGTACTAGAATGTAAACTTGTGATTAAGTCGGATAATGTTCGTAGTCTTCACGTTACTGGTCAGACAGAGACAGAGATTTTTTCATAGTCTGAGGGAGGCTGTTTGCGAGCACGGATGGAGGGATGGTATTGGTAGGCTGACTTATAGGAGTGAGGTGATCTAATTTAGTTAACATTATTAGTCACAGAGGAGATAGTAGTGACACACAATAGATGCACACGAGAGGGGGAAATGGGAGGAGACTATATAGGGGTGTGAGGAGGTGGCACTAATAAACTCAAACTGCGGGCGTATGGGGTATTGACATCACTATATGTGACGATAATACGGGGATGTGGTGGCGAGTGACAAGACTTGCAAGTATCTACATCTGGTTTTTGTTTATGACTTATGATATGTTTATGGGGGTCTTGGCAAAACATTGATATCTAGCAGTGTGATGCTGCGAGTTGTTTGTATATCTATACTAGTTGGATGGTGTGTGACGACAGGTGTGGTTTTGTGATATTTTTGTAGTTTATGATTTGTGTTTGTGTTGATATTGTATTGATCTGTATTCTTAGTTGGGTGGTATCATATGTGTGTCTTAGCTATGAATAGTATCAAAAATAAAACTTAAAAAGTATGCTTTGTGTTGTGGGGGGGGGGAGGGGGGGGGAGGAGTAAGGGATAAAGGGGGAGTGGTAGGTTGTATATTAGTTTGTTTGAAATTAAAAAAAAGGTGTATTGGTTTGTATGTATAGGAATATTAATTTATGTATGTAAAGTAATATTGATGGAATGGGGGTAAAATGTAAGGATATGAAAGGTGGATTGAATAGGTATGATAGGATTAAAGGTTTTAATATATAGTGAATTGGTGATAGAGTGGAATGGAAAGAAGGGATAAAAATGATGGGTAATTGAAAAGTTATATATTTTGAGTGGGGTAAAGAATTTAGGGAAAGATATAAGAATTGGTGGGAGAATATTATAAGAGTGGAAATGAAATAATAAGATAGTATATGTGTGATATGGGGATTTAATGATAAGATAGATGGAGAAGAAATGTCAATTAAATGGGATTTTAAAATAAAGGATTATTTGGATGGTTATTTTCAGTTGCTTGTTCTTTCTCTTCTGAGGTGGAAATTCTCCTTCCTGGTTCTTCTGGTTCTTCTGCTGTTCCTGTGTCCTCTTCTTCTGTCTTCTGTCTTCTGGTTTCAGGGTTCTGAACTTCTTTCTCATTCTTTTACTTTTCTTCTTTCTCTTCTTTCTACCTTCTTGCTACTTCTGTGTTCGTCTGGTCTTTCTGTCTCCCCTCTTCTGGCACTTACACTAACCACGCTCTTTTTATTTCCACACAAAATCTCTCTTACCCTTCACTTACTTACTCGATCAAACACCCTCACACCACACAATGTCCATCAACCATCTCATTTCCAGCACAACCACCCTCCTGCGCACAACTCTACCATAGCCACCCTCGCAACCATACACATTTGTTGGAACCACTTATTCCTTTTAAACATACCCCATTTTTGCATTCCGAGAAATGTTCTCGACCTTCAGCACACATTTCTTCAACGGCTTCCCAGGATTTTCGCCCCTCCCCCCACCCTATGATCCACTTCCGCTCCATGGTTCCAACGCTGACAGATCCACTCCCAATTATCAAAAACACTTTAACATCCTGCCAGTTTTTCTCCATCAAACTTACCACCAATTGGACTTGACCCTCAACCCTACTGTACCTAATAACCTTGCTCTTATTCACATTTACTCTTAGCTTTCTTCTTTCACACTTTACCAAACTCAGTCACCAGCTTCTGCAGTTTCTCACATGAATCAGCCACCAGCGCTGTATCATCAGCGAACAACAACTGACTCACTTCCCAAGCTCTCTCATCCACAACAGACTTCATACTTGCCCCTCTTTCCAAAGCTCTTGCATTCACCTCCCTAACAACCCCATCCATAAACAAATTAAACAACCATGGAGACATCACACACCCCTGCCGCAAACCTACGTTCACTGAGAACCAATCACTTTCCTCTCTTCCTACACGTACACATGCCTTACATCCTCGATAAAGACTTTTCACTGCTTCTAACAACTTGCCTCCCACACCATATATTCTTAATACTTCCACAGAGCATCTCTATCAACTCTATCATATGCCTTCTCCAGATCCATAAATGCTACATACAAATCCATTTGCTTTTCTAAGTATTTCTCACATACATTCTTCAAAGCAAACACCTGATCCACACATCCTCTACCACTTCTGAAACCACACTGCTCTTCCCCAATCTGATGCTCTGTACATACCTTCACCCTCTCAATCAATACCGTCCCATATAATTTACCAGGAATACTCAACAAACTTATACCTCTGAAATTTGAGCACTCACTCTTATCCCCTTTGCCTTTGTGCAATGGCACTATGCACGCATTCCGCCAATCCTCAGGCACCTCACCATGAGTCATACATACATACCAACCAGTCAATAATACAGTCACCCCCTTTTTTAATAAATTCCACTGCAATACCATCCAAACCTGCTGCCTTGCCAGCTTTCATCTTCCGCAAAGCTTTTACTACCTCTTCTCTGTTTACCAAATCATTTTCCCTAACCCTCTCACTTTGCACACCACCTCGACCAAAACACCTTATATCTGCCACTCTTATCATCAAATACATTCAACAAACCTTCAAAATACTCACTCCATCTCCTTCTCACATCACCACTACTTGTTATCACCTCCCCATTTGCGCCCTTCACTGAAGTTCCCATTTGCTCCCTTGTCTTACGCACTTTATTTACCTCCTTCCAGAACATCTTTTATTCTCCCTAAAATTTAATGATACTCTCTCACCCCAACTCTCATTTGCCCTCTTTTTCACCTCTTGCACCTTTCTCTTGACCTCCTGTCTCTTTCTTTTATACGTCTCCCACTCAATTGCATTTTTTTCCCTGCAAAAATCGTCCAAATGCCTCTCTCTTCTCTTTCACTAATAATCTTACTTCTTCAGCCCACCACTCACTACCCTTTCGAATCAACCCACCTCCCACTCTTCTCATGCCACAAGCATCTTTAGCGCAATCCATCACTGATTCCCTAAATACATCCCATTCCTCCCCCCACTCCCCTTACTTCCATTGTTCTCACCTTTTTCCATTCTGTACTCAGTCTCTCCTGGTACTTCCTCACACAAGTCTCCTTCCCAAGCTCACTTACTCTCACCACCCTCTTCACCCCAACATTCACTCTTCTTTTCTGAAAACCCATACAAATCTTCACCTTAGCCTCCACAAGATAATGATCAGACATCCCTGCAGTTGCACCTCTCAGCACATTAACATCCAAAAGTCTCTCTTTCGCGCGCGTGTCAATTAACACGTAATCCAATAACGCTCTCTGGCCATCTCTCCTACTCACATACGTATACTTATGTATATCTCGCTTTTAAACCAGGTATTCCCAATCACCAGTCCTTTTTCAGCACATAAATCTACAAGCTCTTCACCATTTCCATTTACAACACTGAACACCCCATGTATACCAGTTATTCCCTCAACTGCCACATTACTCACCTTTGCATTCAGATCACCCATCACTATAACCCGGTCTCGTGCATCAAAACCACTAACACACTCATTCAGCTGCTCCCAAAACACTTGCCTCTCATGATCTTTCTTCTCATGCCCAGGTGCATATGCACCAATAATCACCCATCTCTCTCCATCAACTTTCAGTTTTACCCATATTAATCGAGAATTTACTTTCTTACATTCTATCACATACTCCCACAACTCCTTTTTCAGGAGTAGTGCTACTCCTTCCCTTGCTCTTGTCCTCTCACTAACCCCTGACTTTACTCCCAAGACATTCCCAAACCACTCTTCCCCTTTACCCTTGAGCTTCGTTTCACTCAGAGCCAAAACATCCAGGTTCCTTTCCTCAAACATACTACCTATCTCTCCTTTTTTCACATCTTAGTTACATCCACACACATTTAGACACCCCAGTCTAGGCCTTCGAGGAGGATGAGCACTCCCCGTGTGACTCCTTCTTTTTCCCATTTTAGAAAGTTAAAAAATACAAGGAGGGGAGGATTTCTGGCCCCCCCTATCCCGTCCCCACTAGTCGCCTTCTACGATACGCGAGGAATGCGTGGGAAGTATTCTTCCACCCCTATCCCCAGGGATAATATACATATATATATATATATATATATATATATATATATATATGACAAGAAAATAGTGAAGATGGAGAAAAATGTAGCTTAGACATTGAAGCTTATTGATTCAGTGGTGAAATTGATGAGAACTGCTATTGACGTTTGTGTGAATAAATTGTACATTTCCTTTTCCATAGCCAGAGGTTGAACCATTATGTGACGTTCATTTTTTCATTCATTTCAAGCTAAAAGTTTGTTTTCTAAATTGTTTCTTACATTTTTCATATGTATATATATGTATGTGTGTGTGTGTGTGTGTGTGTGTGTGCGTGTGTGTGTGTGTGTGTGTGTGTGTGTGTTTATATATGTATATTATCCCTGGGGATAGGGGTGAAAGAATACTTCCCACGTATTCCTCGCGTGTCGTAGAAAGCGACTAGAGGGGACGGGAGCGGGGGGCCGGAAATCCTCCCCTCCTTGTATTAACTTTCTAAAATGGGAAACAGAAGAAGGAGTCACGCGGGGAGTGCTCATCCTCCTCGAAGGCTCAGAGTGGGGTGCCTAAATGTGTGTGGATGTAACCAAGATGTGAAAAAAGGAGAGATAGGTAGTATGTTTGAGGAAAGGAACCTGGATGTTTTGGCTCTGAGTGAAACGAAGCTCAAGGGTAAAGGGGAAGAGTGGTTTGGAAATGTCTGGGGAGTGAAGTCAGGGGTTAGTGAGAGGACAAGAGCAAGGGAAGGAGTAGCAATACTCCTGAAACAGGAGTTGTGGGAGTATGTCATAGAATGTAAGAAAGTAAATTCTCGATTAATATGGGTAAAATTGAAAGTTGATGGAGAGAGGTGGGTGATTATTGGTGCATATGCACCTGGGCATGAGAAGAAAGATCATGAGAGGCAAGTGTTTTGGGAACAGCTAAATGAGTGTGTTAGCGGTTTTGATGCACGAGACCGGGTTATAGTGATGGGTGATTTGAATGCAAAGGTGAGTAATGTGGCAGTTGAGGGAATAATTGGTATGTATGGGGTGTTCAGTGTTGTAAATGGAAATGGTGAAGAGCTTGTAGATTTATGTGCTGAAAAAGGACTGATGATCGGGAATACCTGGTTTAAAAAGCGAGATATACATAAGTATACTTATGTAAGTAGGAGAGATGGCCAGAGAGCGTTATTGGATTACGTGTTAATGGACAGGCGTGCGAAAGAGAGACTTTTGGATGTCAATGTGCTGAGAGGTGCAACTGGAGGGATGTCTGATCATTATCTTGTGGAGGCTAAGGTGAAGATTAGTATGGGTTTTCAGAAAAGAAGAGTGAATGTTGGGGTGAAGAAGGTGGTGAGAGTAAGTGAGCTTGGGAAGGAGACCTGTGTGAAGAAGTATCAGGAGAAACTGTGTACAGAATGGAAAAAGGTGAGAACAATGGAAGTAAGGGGAGTGGGGGAGGAATGGGATGTATTTAGGGAATCAGTGATGGATTGCGCAAAAGATGCTTGTGGCATGAGAAGAGTGGGAGGTGGGCTGTTTAGAAAGGGTAGTGAGTGGTGGGATGAAGAAGTAAGAGTATTAGTGAAAGAGAAGAGAGAGGCATTTGGACGATTTTTGCAGGGAAAAAATGCAATTGAGTGGGAGAAGTATAAAAGAAAGAGACAGGAGGTCAAGAGAAAGGTGCAAGAGGTGAAAAAAAGGGCAAATGAGAGTTGGGGTGAGAGACTATCAGTAAATTTTAGGGAAAATAAAAAGATGTTCTGGAAGGAGGTAAATAGGGTGCGTAAGACAAGGGAGCAAATGGGAACTTCAGTGAAGGGCGTAAATGGGGAGGTGATAACAAGTAGTGGTGATGTGAGAAGGAGATGGAATGAGTATTTTGAAGGTTTGTTGAATGTGTCTGATGACAGAGTGGCAGATATAGGGTGTTTGGGTCGAGGTGGTGTGCAAAGTGAGAGGGTTAGGGAAAATGATTTGGTAAACAGAGAAGAGGTAGTAAAAGCTTTGCGGAAGATGAAAGCCGGCAAGGCAGCAGGTTTGGATGGTATTGCAGTGGAATTTATTAAAAAAGGGGGTGACTGTATTGTTGACTGGTTGGTAAGGTTATTTAATGTATGTATGACTCATGGTGAGGTGCCTGAGGATTGGCGGAATGCT
Source organism: Panulirus ornatus (assembly GCF_036320965.1). Taxonomy (NCBI): domain Eukaryota; kingdom Metazoa; phylum Arthropoda; class Malacostraca; order Decapoda; family Palinuridae; genus Panulirus; species Panulirus ornatus. The sequence goes on from NC_092227.1 coordinate 89,728,616, forward strand.
TGCATAGTGCCATTGTACAAAGGCAAAGGGGATAAGAGTGAGTGCTCAAATTACAGAGGTATAAGTTTGTTGAGTATTCCTGGTAAATTATATGGGAGGGTATTGATTGAGAGGGTGAAGGCATGTACAGAGCATCAGATTGGGGAAGAGCAGTGTGGTTTCAGAAGTGGTAGAGGATGTGTGGATCAGGTGTTTGCTTTGAAGAATGTATGTGAGAAATACTTAGAAAAGCAAATGGATTTGTATGTAGCATTTATGGATCTGGAGAAGGCATATGATAGAGTTGATAGAGATGCTCTGTGGAAGGTATTAAGAATATATGGTGTGGGAGGCAAGTTGTTAGAAGCAGTGAAAAGTTTTTATCGAGGATGTAAGGCATGTGTACGTGTAGGAAGAGAGGAAAGTGATTGGTTCTCAGTGAATGTAGGTTTGCGGCAGGGGTGTGTGATGTCTCCATGGTTGTTTAATTTGTTTATAGGATGGGGTTGTTAGGGAGGTAAATGCAAGAGTTTTGGAAAGAGGGGCAAGTATGAAGTCTGTTGGGGATGAGAGAGCTTGGGAAGTGAGTCAGTTGTTGTTCGCTGATGATACAGCGCTGGTGGCGGATTCATGTGAGAAACTGCAGAAGCTGGTGACGGAGTTTGGTAAAGTGTGTGGAAGAAGAAAGTTAAGAGTAAATGTCAATAAGAGCAAGGTTATTAGGTACAGTAGGGTTGAGGGTCAAGTCAATTGGGAGGTGAGTTTGAATGGTGAGAGGCTGGAGGAAGTGAAGTGTTTTAGATATCTGGGAGTGGATCTGTCAGCGGATGGAACCATGGAAGCGGAAGTGGATCATAGGGTGGGGGAGGGGGCGAAAATTTTGGGAGCCTTGAAAAATGTGTGGAAGTCGAGAACATTATCCCGGAAAGCAAAAATGGGTATGTTTGAAGGAATAGTAGTTCCAACAATGTTGTATGGTTGCGAGGCGTGGGCTATGGATAGAGTTGTGCGTAGGAGGATGGATGTGCTGGAAATGAGATGTTTGAGGACAATGTGTGGTGTGAGGTGGTTTGATCGAGTAAGTAACGTAAGGGTAAGAGAGATGTGTGGAAATAAAAAGAGCGTGGTTGAGAGAGCAGAAGAGGGTGTTTTGAAATGGTTTGGGCACATGGAGAGAATGAGTGAGGAAAGATTGACCAAGAGGATATATGTGTCGGAGGTGGAGGGAACGAGGAGAAGAGGGAGACCAAATTGGAGGTGGAAAGATGGAGTGAAAAAGATTTTGTGTGATCGGGGCCTGAACATGCAGGAGGGTGAAAGGAGGGCAAGGAATAGAGTGAATTGGAGCGATGTGGTATACAGGGGTTGACGTGCTGTCAGTGGATTGAATCAAGGCATGTGAAGCGTCTGGGGTAAACCATGGAAAGCTGTGTAGGTATGTATATTTGCGTGTGTGGACGTGTGTATGTACATGTGTATGGGGGGGGGTTGGGTCATTTCTTTCGTCTGTTTCCTTGCGCTACCTCGCAAACGCGGGAGACAGCGACAAAGTATAAAAAAAAAAAAAAAAAAAAAAAATATATATATATATATATATATATATATATATACCTACGCACACAAACACACACACACACACATATACATATATATATACATATGAAAAATGTAAGAAATAATTTAGAAAACTGAAACTTCTAGCTTGAAATGAAATGAAAAAAATGAATGTCACATAATGGTTCAACCTCTGGCTATGGAAAAGGGAAATGTATAATTTATTTACACAAACGTCAATAGTAGTTTTCATCAATTTAACCACTGTTAAATTGGTCCACTTCTCTTATCATGAAACAGGAATATTGGCTTATGATGTTTCTCAGTTTTCTTCATTACACAAAGTATAAGCATATCTTGGATACATGAGGGTAGGTAGTTGGTCATCCGCCATAATAAAGCCTTGACAGACCAAAAATTTATCTGGACCTCAACTTTTCCAGTACATTTATGAAAAACACCTTTTTGCTTTCCATCTCTATCACTTTGAAAAAAAAGAGAATAAGCTTCAATGTCTAAGCTACATTTTTTTTCCAATTTCACTATTTTCTTGTCAGAGCACCATGTATGAAAACTATCACTCCAGTAACACAACTATAAACATTTACTTCCCCTTTAAAAAAGTTCTGGGAATATATATATATATATATATATATATATATATATATATATATATATATATATATATATATATATATATATATATTTTTTTTTTTTTTTTTTTTTTTTATACTTTGTCGCTGTCTCCCGCGTTTGCGAGGTAGCGCAAGGAAACAGACGAAAGAAATGGCCCCACCCCCCCCCCCCCCCATACACATGTACATACACACGTCCACACACGCAAATATACATACCTACACAGCTTTCCATGGTTTACCCCAGACGCTTCACATGCCTTGATTTACTCCACTGACAGCACGTCAACCCCTGTATACCACATCGCTCCAATTCACTCTATTCCTTGCCCTCCTTACACCCTCCTGCATGTTCAGGCCCCGATCACACAAAATCTTTTTCACTCCATCTTTCCACCTCCAATTTGGTCTCCCTCTTCTCCTCGTTCCCCCCACCTCCGACACATATATCCTCTTGGTCAATCTTTCCTCACTCATTCTCTCCATGTGCCCAAACCATTTCAAAACACCCTCTTCTGCTCTCTCAACCACGCTCTTTTTATTTCCACACATCTCTCTTACCCTTACGTTACTTACTCGATCAAACCACCTCACACCACACATTGTCCTCAAACATCTCATTTCCAGCACATCCATCCTCCTGCGCACAACTTTATCCATAGCCCACGCCTCGCAACCATACAACATTGTTGGAACCACTATTCCTTCAAACATACCCATTTTTGCTTTCCGAGATAATGTTCTCGACTTCCACACATTTTTCAAGGCTCCCAAAATTTTCGCCTCCTCCCCCACCCTATGATCCACTTCCGCTTCCATGGTTCCATCCGCTGACAGATCCACTCCCAGATATCTAAAACACTTCACTTCCTCCAGTTTTTCTCCATTCAAACTCACCTCCCAATTGACTTGACCCTCAACCCTACTGTACCTAATAACCTTGCTCTTATTCACATTTACTCTTAACTTTCTTCTTCCACACACTTTACCAAACTCAGTCACCAGCTTCTGCAGTTTCTCACATGAATCAGCCACCAGCGCTGTATCATCAGCGAACAACAACTGACTCACTTCCCAAGCTCTCTCATCCCCAACAGACTTCATACTTGCCCCTCTTTCCAGGACTCTTGCATTTACCTCCCTAACAACCCCATCCATAAACAAATTAAACAACCATATATATATATATATATATATATATATATATATATATATATATATATATATATATATATATATATATATATATATATATTATATATTATCCTTGGGGATAGGGGAGAAAGAATACTTCCCACGTATTCCCTGCGTGTCGTAGAAGGCGACTAAAAGGGAAGGGAGCGGGGGGCTGGAAATCCTCCCCTCTCGGTTTTTTTTTTTTTTTTTTTTTTTTTTTCAAAAGAAGGAACAGAGAAGAGGGCCAGGTGAGGATATTCCCTCAAAGGCCCAGTCCTCTGTTCTTAACGCTACCTCGCTATCGCGGGAAATAGCGAATAGTATGAAAAAAAAAAAAAAATTATATATATATATATATATATATATATATATATATATATATATATATATATATATATATATTTATTATATATTTATTTATTTTGCTATGTCGCTGTCTCCCGCATTTGCGAGGTAGCGCAAGGAAACAGAAGAAAGGAATGGCCCAACCCACCCCCATACACATGTATATACATACGTCCACACACGCAAATATACATACCTACACAGCTTTCCATGGTTTACCCCAGACGCTTCACATGCTCTAATTCAGTCCACTGACAGCACGTCAACCCCGGTATACCACATCGATCCAATTCACTCTATTCCTTGCCCGCCTTTCACCCTCCTGCATGTTCAGGCCCCGATCACTCAAAATGTGTGTGTGTGTGTGTGTGTGTGTGTGTGTGTGTGTGTGTGTATAATATACAGATGAACAGAAGTAAACATGTTGGAATGTAAACAAAGAAATGTAAGGGGATTAGTCCTACAAAGTAAGTATACACCAGAGTTGCTGCCATACAACGTGACCAGCTCTGGATACACACACTTGCACACGCGCGCACACACACACACACACACACACACACACACACACACACACACACACACACACACACAAATACAACGTCAAAGATTTAGAAACTTTTACAAGGAGGCAGAGAAGACTCAGTGTTGAGTGTGGACATAGAAAGTCAAGCTTAACACGGCAGCGTCATCTGGTGAACAACAGATGAAAGTAAATAAACAAGAGAAGATTCGTAAACACTTCACCAGCAGAACTGAGGAAATGGAAGACGAACTGTCATGAGGTGAGGGGGGTCGACCTGTGTGGCACGTCTCATGGGAGGACCCGTGTGTGATCAGCCACTCATGGTAACGCCATCATGGTAACGTCATCATGGTAACGCCATCATGGTAACGTCATCATGGTAACGCCATCATGGTAACGTCATCATGGTAACGCCATCATGGTAACGTCATCATGGTAACGCCATCATGGTAACGTCATCATGGTTACGTCATCATGGTAACGTCATCATGATAAAGTCATCATAGTAACGTCATCTTAGTAACGCCATCATGGTTACGTCATCATGGTAACGTCATCATGGTTACGTCATGGTTACGTCATCATGGTAACGTCATCATGGTAACGCATCATGGTAACGTCATCATGGTAACGTCATCATGGTAACGTCATCATGGGGTAGGACTAGTGTGTGTGGCCTGGAACACATCTGGTGCAGGGAGAGTGAGCCTGCCTCCCTCCCTGCCAACACCTGCTCGTGGATCATGATGATGATGATGATGACGTCATTATAGTAAACACGGAAAATGGGAATGTTGTTCACCAGAGAAGTAAAACATAGAAACATTGTCATTAAACCAAAATAATTGGTTCGTACGTACGAACGAACCATGTGTGACAGGTCATGTGTCTGGCTGCTCAGAGGAACAGGTTGGATCATCAAGCAAGATGTGCGGTGAACGCTACGGGCTAGTCATGCCTTATTACAACGTGATGTACATACTCATCATGGGTAGTTAGGTATTCTCTCTCTCTCTCTCTCTCTCTCTCTCTCCCCGCCCCCTGGAGGGTCGTGACCTCATCATTGACCAGCGACCTGTCGTGCTGTAGTTAGCGTGGGAAGATGACTGGCCACCTGGGTAGTGTTACATGGAGTTGCACATTATCCTTGAAGGCTCCCCCTTACTGACGCCCGTCTTTTGTATGACTGTTGTATGATACAGTAGACCATGGTGATGTATGATGCAGTAGACCACGGTGTTGTATGATACAGTAGACCATGGTGTTGTATGATACAGTAGACCATGGTGTTGTATGATGCGGCAGACCATGGTGTTGTAGGACTGTTGTATGTTGTGTAGAACACATTAGGACCACAACCTGCACTCATGGTGTCGTATGACGTCACAAACGTCTTTAAATGTCTTTGTAAACAATTTGTTTGTTTCCTGTGCGTCAGTCATGAGGAAGGTGTGTTGGTGAGTCCTGACTCATGACTCACGTACGTACTGACCAAGCTGGAGCCCATCTCTTGTACTGTACGGGGAGGGTGTTGTACACTTGTGGGGCACCATATCTTGTACGGGGAGGGTGTTGTACACTTGTGGGGCACCATATCTTGTACGGGGAGGGTGTTGTACACTTGTGGGGCACCATATCTTGTACTGTACGGGGAGGAGGATGTACACTCGTGGGGCCCCATCTCTTGTACTGTACGGGGAGGAGGATGTACACTCGTGGGGCACCATCTCTTGTACTGTACGGGAGGGTGTTGTACACTCGTTGGGCACCATCTCTTGAATATTGTTTTGTGTGTGTGTGTGTGAGAGAGAGAGAGAGAGAGAGAGAGAGAGAGAGAGAGAGAGAGAGAGAGAGAGAGAGAGAGAGAGAGAGGTGGGAGGGGAGACAGGTAGGGGAAATAGAGGAAGACAAAGCGCCCTGAGGGGGGGTGGGGGGGGGAGAGGTCAGAGACCTGAAGTTGTGAGTGGTGGCTGGCCCGGGGCGAGAACCGTTTCCTGCGGTTACTCGGGTGGGGAGGTAACATGGAGAGGTTACTCGGGTGGGGAGGTAACATGGAGAGGTTACTCGGGTGGGGAGGTAACATGGAGAGGTTACTCGGGTGGGGAGGTAACATGGAGAGGTTACTCGGGTGGGGAGGTAACATGGAGAGGTTACCGGGGTGGGGAGGTAACATGGAGAGGTTACTCGGGTGGGGAGGTAACATGGAGAGGTTACTCGGATGGGGAGGTAACATGGAGAGGTTACTCGGGTGGGGAGGTAACATGGAGAGTTTACTCAGTTGGGGAGGTAACATGGAGAGGTTACCGGGGTGGGGAGGTAACATGGAGAGGTTACTCGGGTGGGGAGGTAACATGGAGAGGTTACCGGGGTGGGGAGGTAACATGGAGAGGTTACTCGGGTGGGGAGGTAACATGGAGAGGTTACTCGGGTGGGGAGGTAACATGGAGAGTTTACTCAGTTGGGGAGGTAACATGGAGAGGTTACCGGGGTGGGGAGGTAACATGGAGAGGTTACTCGGGTGGGGAGGTAACATGAAGAGGTTACTCGGGTGGGGAGGTAACATGAAGAGGTTACTCGGGTGGGGAGGTAACATGGAGAGGTTACTCGGGTGGGGAGGTAACATGGAGAGGTTACCGGGGTGGGGAGGTAACATGGAGAGGTTACTCGGATGGGGAGGTAACATGGAGAGGTTACTCGGGTGGGGAGGTAACATGGAGAGGTTACTCGGGTGGGGAAGTAACATGGAGAGGTTACTCGTGTGGGGAGGTAACATGGAGAGGTTACTCGGGTGGGGAGGTAACATGGAGAGGTTACTCGGGTGGGGAGGTAACATGGAGAGGTTACTCGGGTGGAGAGGTAACATGGAGAGGTTGCTTGGGTGGGGAGGTAACATGGAGAGGTTACTCGGGTGGGGAGGTAACATGGAGAGGTTACTCGGGTGGGGAGGTAACATGGAGAGGTTACCGTAGGTGGCTGATTTACTGAGGGAGGTTACCAGATTGTGGCTGGGTTACTTTATCGCAGGGTGGGTGGGTAAGTTGGGAAGGATACCAGAGGTTGGATGAGTAACTTGGGTAGGATACCAGAGAGGGGAAGGGTAGCTTGGGGAGGTTAGTGGAGGGTGGATGGGTGGTTTGGGAAGGTTGCTGGGGGATGGGTGAATAACATGGGAGGTTATCAGATAGTGGGTGGGAAGCTTAGGTAGGTTACAGTAGGATGGATGAATAACTTGGGGAGGTTTGCAGAGGGTGGGAGGGGAGTTTGGAGAGGTTGCCGGAGGATGGGTGAGTAGCCTGAAGAGTTTACCGGCGGGTTGGTGAGTAATTTGGGAGGTTATTGGAGAATGGGTCGGTAGCTTGGGGAGGTTGCTATAGGATGAGTGAGTAACTTGGGAGGTTATTAGCGAGTGGGTGAGTAACTTGGAGAGGTTACTAGAGGGTGAGTGGGTAGCCTGGGGAGGATGCCGGAAGGTGGGTGGGGAGCTTAGGGAGGTGACTGGGTAAAAACTTGCAGCCGACTGCCGTGGGGAGCAGAGTGAGCGGCAGGGGAGGGAAAGACTCCAGCTGGGGATCTGGCCTTGTGATGAGGAGTGGGGGGGGGGGGACTCCTGTGGCTGGGGAGCAATGCTAGATGGAAGCTCAACCTCGACCCTCTCATCCTGGTAGGAGGGACCTCAACCTCGACCCTCTCATCCTGGTAGGAGGAAGCTCAACCTCGACCCTCTCATCCTGGTAGGAGGGACCTCAACCTCGACCCTCTCATCCTGGTAGGAGGGACCTCAACCTCGACCCTCTCATCCTGGTAGGAGGAAGCTCAACCTCGACCCTCTCATCCTGGTAGGAGGGACCTCAACCTCGACCCTCTCATCCTGGTAGGAGGAAGCTCAACCTCGACCCTCTCATCCTGGTAGGAGGGACCTCAACCTCGACCCTCTCATCCTGGTAGGAGGGACCTCAACCTCGACCCTCTCATCCTGGTAGGAGGGAGCTCAACCTCGACCCTCTCATCCTGGTAGGAGGGACCTCAACCTCGACCCTCTCATCCTGGTAGGAGGAAGCTCAACCTCGACCCTCTCATCCTGGTAGGAGGGACCTCAACCTCGACCCTCTCATCCTGGTAGGAGGGACCTCAACCTCGACCCTCTCATCCTGGTAGGAGGAAGCTCAACCTCGACCCTCTCATCCTGGTAGGAGGGACCTCAACCTCGACCCTCTCATCCTGGTAGGAGGAAGCTCAACCTCGACCCTCTCATCCTGGTAGGAGGGACCTCAACCTCGACCTCTGTGGACCTCGTCAAACGTTATCATTACCATTGTCTGTGACTCTAGGAAGATGGGTCATCATATCTATGGGTCGTACTCTCGTGCGCAAGGGTTTTGCCTATCTGCTCAAGGGTCGTGTCGTCCTGCTCAAGGGTCGTGTCGTCCTGCTCAAGGGTCGTCCCGTCCTGCTCAAGGGTCGTGTCGTCCTGCTCAAGGGTCGTCCCGTCCTGCTCAAGGGTCGTACTCTCCTGCTCAAGGGTCGCACCCTCCTGCTCAAGGGTCGTACTCTCCTGCTCAAGGGTCGTATCCTCCTGCTCAAGGGTCGTACCCTCCTGCTCAAGGGTCGTACTCTCCTGCTCAAGGGTCGTACTCTCCTGCTCAAGGGTCGTACTCTCCTGCTCAAAGGTCGTACCATCCTGCTCAAGGGTCTTACTCTCCTGCTCAAGGGTCGTGTCGTCCTGCTCAAGGGTCGTGTCGTCCTGCTCAAGGGTCGTGTCGTCCTGCTCAAGGGTCGTCCCGTCCTGCTCAAGGGTCGTGTCGTCCTGCTCAAGGGTCGTCCCGTCCTGCTCAAGGTTCGTCCCGTCCTGCTCAAGGGTCGTACTCTCCTGCTCAAGGGTCGTACCCTCCTGCTCAAGGGTCGTACCCTCCTGCTCAAGGGTCGTACTCTCCTGCTCAAGGGTCGTACTCTCCTGCTCAAGGGTCGTACTCTCCTGCTCAAAGGTCGTACCATCCTGCTCTAGGGTCTTACTCTCCTGCTCAAGGGTCGTACCATCCTGCTCAAGGGTCGTACCCTCCCGCTCAAGGGTCGTACCCTCCTGCTCAAGGGTTAAGGAAATATGTAAACAGAGGCATAGTGGAATTGTGTTGTAGTGGAGTGGGTGAGGTGTAGTGTGGAGTGGTGTAGTGTGGTGTGTGGTGTGGTGTGGTGTAGTGTGGTATGGTGTGGTGTAGTGTGGTGTGGTGTGGTGTAGTGTGGTGTGGTGTAGTGTGGTGTGGTGTGGTGTAGTGTGGTATGGTGTGGTGTGGTATGGTGTAGTGTGGTGTGGTGTGGTGTAGTGTGGTGTAGTGTGGTGTGGTGTAGTGTGGTGTGGTGGTGTGGTATGGTGTGGTGTAGTGTGGTGTAATGTGGTGTAGTGTGGTGTAGTGTAGTGTGGTGTGGTGTACTGTGGTGTGGTGTAGTGTTGTGTGGTGTAGTATGGTGTGGTGTGGTGCAGCGTAGTGTGGTGCAGTGTGGTGTGGTGTAGTGTAGTGTGGTGTAGTGTGGTGTGGTGTAGTGTGGTGTGGTGTAGTGTGGTGTAGTGTGGTGTGGTGTAGTGTGGTGGTGTGGTGTGGTATGGTGTGGTGTAATGTGGTGTGGTATAGTGTGGTGTAGTGTGGTGTGGTGTAATGTGGTGTGGTGTGTAGTGTGGTATGGTGTGGTGTAGTGTGGTGTAATGTGGTGTGTTGTAGTGTGGTGTGGTGTAGTGTAGTGTAATGTGGTGTGGTGTAGTGTTGTGGCGTGGTGTAGTGTGCTGTTGTGTAGTGTGGTGTGGCGTGGTGTATTGTGGTGTGGTGTAGTGTGGTGTAGTGTGGTGTGGTGTGGTGTAGTGTGGTGTGGTGTAGTGTGGTGTGGTGTAGTGTGGTGTAGTGTGGTGTGGTGTAGTGTGGTGTGGTGTAGTGTGGTGTGGTGTAGTGTGGCGTGGTGTAGTGTGGTGTGGTGTAGTGTGGTGTAGTGTGGTGTGGTGTAGTGTGGTGTAGTGTGGTGTAGTGTTTTGTGGTGTAGTGTAGTGTGGGGTGGTGTAGTGTGGTGTGGTGTAGTGTAGTGTGGTGTGGCGTAGTGTGGTGTGGTGTAGTGTGGTGTGGTGTAGTGTGGTGTGGTGTAGTATGGTGTAGTGTGGTGTGGTGTAGTGTGGTATAGTGTGGTGTGGTGTAGTGTGGTGTGGTGTAGTGTGGTGTGTTGTAGTGTGGTGTGGTGTAGTGTGGTGTGGTATGGTGTAGTGTGATGTGGTGTAGTGTGGTGTGGTGTAGTGTGTAGTGTGGTGTGGTGTAGTGTGGTATGGTGTAGTGTGGTGTGGTGTCGTGTAGTATGGTGTGGTGTGGTGTAGTCTGGTGTGTGGTGTAGTGTGATGTGGTGTGGTGTAGTGTGGTGTAGTGTAGTGTGGTGTGGTGTAGTGTGGTGTGGTGTAGTGTGGTGTAGTGTGGTGTGGTGTAGTGTGGTGTGGTATGGTGTAGTGTGGTGTGGTGTAGTGTAGTGTGGTGTAGTGTGGTGTGGTGTAGTCTGGTGTGATGTAGTGTGGTATGGTGTAGTGTGGTGTAGTGTGGTGTGGTGTGGTGTAGTGTGGTGTAGTGTGGTGTGGTGTAGTGTGGTGTGGTGTGGTGTAGTGTGGTGTAGTATGGTGTGGTGTGGTGTAGTGTGGTATGGTGTGGTGTGGTGTAGTGTGGTGTAGTATGGTGTGGTGTAGTGTGGTGTAGTGTGGTATGGTGTAGCGTTGTGTGGTGTGTGTGGTGTGGTGTGTGTGTGGGTTGGTGTAGTGTTGGTGTAGGTGGTGTGGTTGGTGTGGTGTAGTGTGGTGTGGTGTAGTGTGGTGTGGTGTGTGTGTGTGTGTGGTGTGGTGTGGTGTTGTGTGGTGTGTGTGTGTGTGTTGTGTGTGGTGTGGTTGGTTGTGTGTGGTGTAGTGTGTGTGGTGTGGTGTGTGGTTGTGTGGTGTTGTGTGGTGTGGTGTGGTGGGTTGTGTGTGGTGTAGTGTTGTGTGGTGTAGTGTGGTGTGGTGTAGTGTGGTGTGTGTAGTGTTGTGTGTGGTGTTAGTGTGGTGTGGTGTGTGTTGTGTGGTAGTTGGTGTGGTGTGTGTGGTGTGTGTGTGTGGTGGTGTGGTGTGTTGTGGTGTGTGTGTGGTGTGTTGGGTGTGGTGTTGTGTGTGGTGGTGTGGTGGTGTGGGTGTGTGTGTGGGTTGTGGGTTGTGGGTGGTTGTTTGTGGTGGTGGTGTTTGTTGTGGTTGTGGTGTGGTGTAGTGTGGTGTAGATGTGGTTGTAGTGTGGTGTAGGTGGTGTAGTGTGGTGTGGTGTGGTGTAGTGTGGTGTAGTGTGGTGTGGTGTGTGTAGTGTGGTGTGGTGTGTGTGGTGTAGTGTGGTGTGGTGTGTTTGGTGTGGTGTAGTGTGGTGTAGTGTGGTGGTGGTGTAGTGTAGGTGTGGTGTAGTGGGTGTGGTGTAGTGTGGTGTGGTGTAGTGTGGTGTAGTGTGGTGTAGGTTTGGTGTGGTGTAGTGTGGTGTAGTGTGTTGGTAGTGTGGTTGTAGTGTGGTGTGGTGTAGTGTGGTGTAGTGTGGTGTGGTGTAGTGTGGTGTGTGTGTGTGTGTAGTGTGGTGTAGTGTGGTGTGGTGTGTGTGGTGTAGTGTGGTGTAGTGTGGTGTGGTTGTGGTGTAGGTGTGGTGTAGTGTGGTGTGGTGTAGTGTGTGTAGTGTTGTGTGGTGTAGTGTGGTGTAGTGTAGTGTGGTGTAGTGTGGTGTGGTGTGGTGTAGTGTGGTGTAGTGTGGTGTGGTGTAGTGTGGTGTAGTGTGGTGTGGTGTGGTGTGGTGTAGTGTGGTGTAGTGTGGTGTGGTGTAGTGTGGTGTAGTGTGGTGTGGTGTAGTGTGGTGTGGTGTAGTGTGGTGTAGTGTGGTGTGGTGTAGTGTGGTGTAGTGTGGTGTTATGTGGTGTTGTGTGGTGTAGTGTGGTGTAGTGTGGTGTAGTGTGGTGTGGTGTAGTGTGGTGTAGTGTGGTGTAGTGTGGTGTGGTGTGGGTACATCACCACTGCAACTCGACCCTCGCCCACCAGACCATGTTGTGTCCATAGTCGTCTGTGTTTTGTGTGTGTTTTTTTCCTGTGTACATCAAGACTCACCCCGTGCCGTGTGTGGTGAGCACGACGCCCCTCGTGCTCTGCCATCATGACGGAGGGCCACTGGTACGACCGTGGGTCAATAAGGTGCTATGTGGTCACGCCTCGGGTGGATGCATGGCGAGCCAGGACACCTGCTCACGCTGGTGGCTGGACTTGAAATGATCCTCCAAATGTTGACATGGGATTGTTTGCTGCCCACATCTGACACTGGGGTCCCGGCCTGTCCCAGCACTACACCTGTGTCTGGGGTCCCGGCCTGTCCCAGCACTACACCTGTGTCTGGGTTCCCGGCCTGTCCCAGCACTACACCTGTGTCTGGGTTCCCGGCCTGTCCCAGCACTACACCTGTGTCTGGGTTCCCGGCCTGTCCCAGCACTACACCTGTGTCTGGGGTCCTGGCCTGTCCCAGCACTACACCTGTGTCTGGGGTCCCGGCCTGTCCCAGCACTACACCTGTGTCTGGGGTCCCGGCCTGTCCCAGCACTACACCTGTGTCTGGGGTCCTGGCCTGTCCCAGCACTACACCTGTGTCTGGGGTCCTGGCCTGTCCCAGCACTACACCTGTGTCTGGGGTTCCGGCCTGTCCCAGCACTACACCTGTGTCTGGGGTCCCGGCCTGTCCCAGCACTACACCTGTGTCTGGGTTCCCGGCCTGTCCCAGCACTACACCTGTGTCTGGGGTCCTGGCCTGTCCCAGCACTACACCTGTGTCTGGGGTCCCGGCCTGTCCCAGCACTACACCTGTGTCTGGGGTCCCGGCCTGTCCCAGCACTACACCTGTGTCTGGGGTCCTGGCCTGTCCCAGCACTACACCTGTGTCTGGGGTCCTGGCCTGTCCCAGCACTACACCTGTGTCTGGGGTCCCGGCCTGTCCCAGCACTACACCTGTGTCTGGGTTCCCGGCCTGTCCCAGCACTACACCTGTGTCTGGGTTCCCGGCCTGTCCCAGCACTACACCTGTGTCTGGGTTCCCGGCCTGTCCCAGCACTACACCTGTGTCTGGGGTTCCGGCCTGTCCCAGCACTACACCTGTGTCTGGGTTCCCGGCCTGCCCCAGCACTACACCTGTGTCTGGGGTCCTGGCCTGTCCCAGCACTACACCTGTGTCTGGGGTCCTGGCCTGTCCCAGCACTACACCTGTGTCTGGGTTCCCGGCCTGTCCCAGCACTACACCTGTGTCTGGGGTCCTGGCCTGTCCCAGCACTACACCTGTGTCTGGGGTCCTGGCCTGTCCCAGCACTACACCTGTGTCTGGGAAGAAACATCAGTTGGCGATTGTAGACGACCCTGTGTGTGTGTGTGTGTGTGTGTGTGTGCCATGTCGGATCATGTGACGTCTTCACGGGGTGGTGGGTGTGTGTGTGTGTGTTGGGTGGTAGGTGTGGCCAGCTGTCTCCCGAGCCTTTCTCCTGCTACGGCCCTCCCCCCCCCCCCCCCCCGCCGTGGCCATACACCCTTCCCTGCCATGGCCACACACCCCTCCCCCTACTATGGCCACACCTTCCCCCTGCCATGACCACACACCCGTCCCCCTGGCATGGCCACACACCTCTCCCCCTGCCATGGCCACAAACCCTCCCTCTGCCATGGCCACACACCCCTCCCCCCGCCATGGCCACACACTCCTCCCCCGACATGGCCACACACCCTTCCCCTGCCATGGTCACACACCCCTTCCCCTGCCATGGCCACACACCCCTTCCCCTGCCATGGCCACACATCCTCTCCCCATGCCACGGCCACACACCCCTTCCTCTGCCATGGCCACCTCCCCTCCCTCCTTCCTCCCGGTAAATCAAGTGGCAGTTTACTCCTTGTGCTGTGTAATTTTCTAACCATTAACGATGAAACCAGGTAATTGGACAGTTACTGTCAGGTGGATGTGGGGTGCAGGTCGACCCTCCCCGGGTGAGGTAGGTGGGGGGGGGGGGGGCACACGGGAACATTGCCACCCACCCCACCCACCCAGCCACCCCACCCACCCACGTCTTCCATCCGTCACGACCCACCCACCCACCCACCCACACATCCCCAGGAAGCTGTTGTTCACGATGTCAGAATTCTTATACGATCATAATGATCATCATCTGTATGTTGGTTGATACGTACTGGATAACTGACACACACACACACACACACACACACACACACACACACACACACACACACACTGAGTTCAGGAAACTGATACACTACCCCGTCACCGTCACTTCCTGCTATCATAGATCCCTCGGTCCCGGGTTACAGTTCGGCACCATAACTAAAGCCAGTAGACAATCACCTCAGTGTCTTTGTATACATTGTACAACCCATCTGGTTATACAGACAGCCTCTGCCGGCACTTTATTATTATTATTATTGTTATTATTATTATTGTTATTATTATTATTATTATTATTATTATTTTTATTATTATTATTATTATTATTATTATTATTATTATTATTATTGTTATTATTATTATTATTATTATTTTTTTTTTTTTTTTTTTAAACTATTCGCCATTTCCCGCGGTAGCGAGGTAGCGTTAGGAACAGAGGACTGGGCCTTTTTTGGAATATCCTCACCTGGCCCCCTCTGTTCCTTCTTTTGGAAAATTTAAAAAAAAAGAGAAAGGAGGATTTCCAGCCCCCCGCTCCCTCCCCTTTTAGTCGCCTTCTACGACACGCAGGGAAAACGTGGGAAGTATTCTTAATCCCCTATCCCCTATTATTATTATTATTATTATTATTATTATTATTATTGTTATTACTATTATTATTATTGTTATTATTATTATTATTATTATTATTATTATTATTATTATTATTATTGTTATTATTACTATTATTGTTATTATTATTATTATTGTTATTATTATTATTATTATTATTATTTTTTTTTTTTTTTTGTCGCCGTCTCCCGCGTTATAGTTATAGGGTCGTGATCAGGGAGTTACAGGGTCGTGATCAGGGAGTTAGTTATAGGGTCGTGATCAGGGAGTTAAAGGTTCGTGATCAGGGAGTTACAGGGTCGTGATCAGGGAGTTATAGGGTCGTGATCAGGGAGTTATAGGGTCGTGATCAGGGAGTTACAGGGTCGTGATCAGGGAGTTATAGGGTCGTGATCAGGAAGTTATAGGGTCGTGATCAGGGAGTTATAGGGTCGTGATCAGGGAGTTACAGGATCGTGATCAGGGAGTTACAGGATCGTGATCAGGGAGTTATAGGGTCGTGATCAGGGAGTTACAGGGTCGTGATCAGGTTGTTATAGGGTCGTGATCAGGGAGTTACAGGGTCGTGATCAGGGAGTTATAGGGTCGTGATCAGGGAGTTATAGGGTCGTGATCAGGGAGTTATAGGGTCGTGATCAGGGAGTTATAGGGTCGTGATCAGGAAGTTATAGGGACTCTAGTCGTTACGTGGTAACAACACCCCAGCACACGTGGTAGTGAAGATGACACGTGATGTGAAGATGAGAGATGGTGATGACCAGAGTGACTTGATGAATGAAGGTGACAGTGTAGTGTTGTGTGGCAAGATGACATTGTAGTGTAATAACCTAAAGCTGGTCGAAACTGGTAATGACCTATAGCTGGTAATGATGATCTAAAGCTGGTCGAAACTGGTAATGATGACCTAAAGCTGGTCGAAACTGGTACTGACCTATAGCTGGTAATGATGATCTAAAGCTGGTCGAAACCGGTAATGATGACCTAAAGCTGGTCGAAACTAGTAATGATCTAAAGCTGGTCGAAACTAGAATGATAACTTAAAGCTGGTCGAAAGTGGTAATGATGACCAAAAGCTGGTCGAAACTGGTAATGATGACCTAAAGCTGGTCGAAACTAGTAATGATCTAAAGCTGGTCGAAACTAATAATGATAACCTAAAGCTGGTCGAAAGTGGTAATGATGACCAAAAGCTGGTCGAAATCGATGATGACCTAAAGCTGGTCGAAACTAATAATGATAACATAAAGCTGGTCGAAACTGGTAATGATGACCAAAAGCTGGTCGAATCTGGTAATGATGACCTAAAGCTAGTCGAAACTGGTAATGATGACCTGAAGCTGGTCGAAACTGGTAATGATGACCTGAAGCTGGTCGAAACTGGTAATGATGACCTAAAGCTGGTCGAAATCGATGATGACCTAAAGCTGGTCGAAACTTGTAATAATGACCTAAAGCTGGTCGAAACTTGTAATAATGACCTAAAGCTGGTCGAAACTTGTAATAATGACCTAAAGCTGGTCGAAACTGGTAATGACCTAAAGCTGGTCGAAACTGGTAATGATTACCTAAAGCTGGTCGAAATTGGTGATGATGACCTTGAGCTGGTCGAAACGTAATAATGACCTAAAGCTGGTCAAAATTGGTAATAATGACCTAAAGCTGGTCGAAACTGGTAATGATTACCTAAAGCTAGTCGAAACTGGTAATAATGACATAAAGCTGGTGGAAACTGGTAATGATTACCTAAAGCTGGTCGAAATTGGTGATGATGACCTAAAGCTGGTCGAAACGTAATAATGACCTAAAGCTGGTCGAAATTGGTAATAATGACCTAAAGCTGGTCGAAACTGGTAATAATAACCTAAAGCTGATCGAAACTGGTGATGATTACCTAAAGCTGGTCGAAATTGGTGATGAAGTAATGCTGGTCGAAACTGGTAATGACCTAAAGCTGGTCGAAACGTAATGATTACCTAAAGCTGGTCGAAAAAAAATATGATGTGGACGCCTGATCGTGTGCGGGGACCCGTGGATGACGCTGACTAGCGAGGGTAAGACTTGAGGACTGAAGGGATGTCAGCGGTGAAGTGAGGAGATGTCAGGGGATCTGTGTTGTGAGGCTCCCATGACGTCTGCACACACACACACACACACACACACACACACATTTGATCATGAGGGATTGGGGGTGGGGTGTTTTCCGCTTGGCATCACAACCTCACCATGGTAGCAAGGCATCACAACCTCACCATGGTAGCAAGGCGTCACAACCTCACCATGGTAGCAAGGCATCACAACCTCACCATGGTAGCAAGGCATCACAACCTCACCATGGTAGCAAGGCATCACAACCTCACCATGGTAGCAAGGCGTCACAACCTCACCATGGTAGCAAGGCGTCACAACCTCACCATGGTAGCAAGGCATCACAACCTCACCATGGTAGCAAGGCATCACAACCTCACCATGGTAGCAAGGCATCACAACCTCACCATGGTAGCAAGGCATCACAACCTCACCATGGTAGCAAGGCATCACAACCTCACCATGGTAGCAAGGCATCACAACCTCACCATGGTAGCAAGGCATCACAACCTCACCATGGTAGCAAGGCGTCACAACCTCACCATGGTAGCAAGGCATCACAACCTCACCATGGTAGCAAGGCTGGCGTCAGCTGCCTCGCTGGTGGCACTGAAGCGCTCTTGTGTCCCCTCCCCTGTGAAGGAGGGAGACGGGGAGGCTAGACAGAAGGTGAGGGACAATGAGGAGGCTAGACGGGGTGGGGAACAGTGTGGAGGTTAGACATGGGCGGGGGGGGGGGGGGAGTGTGAAGGCAAATATTGTTGGTAAAGCAAGGGTTGGGCTGAGTCCCAGGGGTAGTGAATGAGTGGTGAGTGGCAGGTGGGGAGAGTGAGTGGCTGTTGGTGAGTGAGTGGCAGGTGGTGAGAGGAAAGACAGATGGTACTAATTTATTTGTCGCCACAAGACAGGAGGTAAGGTAACCTGCTGCCAGACACCAGCTGATGGACACAAAGTAACATGTTACTGTTCAGGTTACTATACAGTGGGGGACCACTGGTGGCTCCTCACTCACTCACTCACTCAACATTTGTCTAATATTTTTTCTCTTTTTTTCTAGGTAAGTAGCTGGCTGGTGGGCTGTTACCTACCTACCCTCAAGGTAATGTCTTATTCTCTCTCTCTTACATATATATATATATATATATATATATATATATATATATATATATATATATATATATATATATCTATATATATAAGTTTTGTGGGGCCTGGATGTGGAAAGGGAGCTGTGGTTTCGGTGCATTATACATGATAGCTAGAGACTGAGTGTGAACGAATGTGGCCTTTGTTGTCTTTTCCTAGCGCTACCTTGCGCGCATGCGGGGTGGCGACGGGAATGAATAAAGGCAGCAAGTGTGAATTATGTACATGTGTATATATGTATATGTCTGTGTATGTATATAATGTATACGTTGAAATGTTTAGGTATGTATATGTGCGTGTATGTATATACATATGTTTGTAGGTGGGTTGGGCTTTTCTTTCGTCTGTTTCCTTGCGCTACCTCGCTAACGCGGGAGACAGCGACAAGGTATAATAAATGAAATATATATATATTTTTTTTTTTTGCTTTGTCGCTGTCTCCCGCGTTTGCGAGGTAGCGCAA
The DNA here is from genome assembly GCF_036320965.1 of Panulirus ornatus. NCBI lineage: Eukaryota > Metazoa > Arthropoda > Malacostraca > Decapoda > Palinuridae > Panulirus > Panulirus ornatus. Next base: position 89,747,354 of record NC_092227.1, read on the forward strand.
GGAAACAGACGAAAGAAATGGCCCAACCCACCCCCATACACATGTATATACATACACGTCCACACGCAAATATACATACCTACACAGCTTTCCATGGTTTACCCCAGACGCTTCACATGCCCTGATTCAATCCACTGACAGCACGTCAACCCCGGTATACCACATCGATCCAATTCACTCTATTCCTTGCCCTCCTTTCACCCTCCTGCATGTTCAGGCCCCGATCACACAAAATTTTTTTTCACTCCATCTTTCCACCTCCAATTTGGTCTCCCACTTCTCCTCGTTCCCTCCACCTCCGACACATATATCCTCTTGGTCAATCTTTCCTCACTCATTCTCTCCATGTGCCCAAACCATTTCAAAACACCATCTTCTGCTCTCTCAACCACGCTCTTTTTATTTCCACACATCTCTCTTACCCTTACGTTACTTACTCGATCAAACCACCTCACACCACACATTGTCCTCAAACATCTCATTTCCAGCACATCCACCCTCCTGCGCACAACTCTATCCATAGCCCACGTCTCGCAACCATACAACATTGTTGGAACCACTATTCCTTCAAACATACCCATTTTTGCTTTCGGAGATAATGTTCTCGACTTCCACACATTCTTCAAGGCTCCCAGGATTTTTGCCCCCTCCCCCATATATATATATATATATATATATATATATATATATATATATTATTATTATTATTATTATTATTATTTTGCTTTGTCGCTGTCTCCCGCGTCAGCGAGGTAGCGTAAGGAAACAGACGAAAGAATGGCCCAACTCACCCACATACACATGTATATACATACACGTCCACACACTCAAATATACATACCTATACATCTCAACATATATATATATATATATATATATATATATATATATATATATATATATATATATATATATATATATATATATATATATTATCCCTGGGGATAGGGGAGCAAGAATACTTCCCACGTATTCCCTGCGTGTCGTAGAAGGCGACTAAAAGGGGAGGGAGCGGGGGGCTGGAAATCCTCCCCTCTCATTTTTTTTTTAATTTTCCAAAAGAAGGAACAGAGAATTGGGCCAGGTGAGGGTAGTCCCTCAAAGGCCCAGTCATCTGTTCTTAACGCTACCTCGCTAATGCGGGAAATGGCGAATAGTTTGAAAGAAAAGATATATATATATATATATATATATATATATATATATATATATATATATATATATATATATATATATATATTATCCCTGGGGATAGGGGAAAAAGAATACTTCCCACGTATTCCCTGCGTGTCGTAGAAGGCGACTAAAAGGGAAGGGAGCGGGGGCTGGAAATCCTCCCCTCTCGTTTTTTTTTTTTTTTTCTTTTTTTTTTTTTTTAATTTTCCAAAAGAAGGAACAGAGAAGGGGGCCAGGTGAGGGTATTCCCTCAAAGGCCCAGTCCTCTGTTCTTAACGCTACCTCGCTATCGCGGGAGATGGCGAATAGTATGAAAAAAAAAAAAAAAAATATATATATATATATATATATATATATATATATATATATATATATATATATATATATACAGACATATACATATATACACATGTACATAATTCATACTGTCTGCCTTTATTGATTCCCATCGCCACCTCGCCACACATGAAATAACAACCCCCTCCCCCCCGCATGCGCGCGAGGTACCGCTAGGAAAAGACAACAAAGGCCACATTCGTTCACACTCAGTCTCTAGCTGTCATGTATAATGCACCGAAACCACAGCTCCCTTTCCACATCGAGGCCCCACAGAACTTTCCATGGTTTACCCCAGACGCTTCACATGCCCTGGTTCAATCCATTGACATTATTTATTGGAATGTATCTTTATGTTGTATTAAGAATAGATTCCATCTACAAACGAGATGCCAACCTGGAATTATAGAGAAATATCGACGTGATTATCGTTTATTTCCCGGTGGTGCAAAGTAAGGTTAAATTTTTATGAATGTAATTATAACACTGGTAAATGTAATTACAACACTGGTAAATGTAATCATGACACTGGTAAAGCTCCAGCCTGGAGCCTAGCCAAGTTTGAATGATAATAGTTTTGTAATGGTCGTTAGTATGACGACTGACCAGGTCTCCTGCATGACAAGCTGTGACGTCATCGGTCAGGCAGATGTTGCCTGATATGATTTTACTATTTTCCTCAGCAAGACTTATGATGTTGTGGGTTGTGCACAACATGATGTATTAGGTTGGTTTGGGAGAAGTGTTTAGTGTGCGGGACACGGGGGTTAGGGGGGGGGGGTTTCAGTGTACCGCCTCCACTTGATATACCCCAGTGGAGGAGGCCAAGCTAAACAGAACAGACCATAAAGTGGAGTGCACCTTCAGTGGGACGGCAGACAGTGGCTGGTGTGGAGGTTATACTGTCAACATACACAACTGGACTGGACAAGGGAAGATGTCAGTGTTAAGTGGAGGTTTTCATGTCGATTTTCAATTTTATGTGTCAGACTATACTGTGAACACACACACACACACACACACACACACACACACACACACACACATACATAGGAATATATCTTTTTTTCTTTTTTTCTTTTAAACTATTCGCCATTAGCGAGGTAGCGTTAAGAACAGAGGACTGGGCCTTTTTTGGAATATCCTCACCTGGCCCCCTCTGTTCCTTCTTTTGGAAAATTAAAAAAAAACGAGAGGGGAGGATTTCCAGCCCCCCGCTCCCTCCCCTTTTAGTCGCCTTCTACGACACGCAGGGAATACGTGGGAAGTATTCTTGCTCCCCTATCCCCAGGGATAAGGAATATATATATATATATATATATAAGGAATAGTGGTTCCAACAATGTTATATGGTTGCGAGGCGTGGGCTATGGATAGAGTTGTGCGCAGGAGGGTGGATGTGCTGGAAATGAGATGTTTGAGGACAGTATGTGGTGTGAGGTGGTTTGATCGAGTAAGTAATGTAAGGGTAAGAGAGATGTGTGGAAATAAGAAGAGCGTGGTTGAGAGAGCAGAAGAGGGTGTTTTGAAATGGTTTGGGCACATGGAGAGAATGAGTGAGGAAAGATTGACCAAGAGGATATATGTGTCAGAGATGGAGGGAACGAGGAGAAGTGGGAGACCAAATTGGAGGTGGAAAGATGGAGTGAAAAAGATTTTGAATGATCGGGGCCTGAACATGCAGGAGGGTGAAAGGCGGGCAAGGAATAGAGTGAATTGGATCGATGTGGTATACCGGGGTCGACGTGCTGTCAGTGGATTGAATCAGGGCACGTGAAGCGTCTGGGGTAAACCATGGAAAGTTGTGTGGGGCCTGGATGTGGAAAGGGAGCTGTGGTTTCGAGCATTATTGCATGACAGCTAGAGACTGAGTGTGAACGAATGTGGCCTTTGTTGTCTTTTCCTAGCGCTACCTCGCACACATGTGGGGGGAGGGGGATGTTATTCCATGTGTGGCGAGGAGGCGATGGGAATGAATAAAGGCAGACAGTGTGAATTGTGTGCATGTGTATATATGTATATGTCTGTGTGTGTATGTATATGTGTACATTGAGATGTATGGGTATGTATATTTGCGTGTGGGGACGTGTATGTATATGCATGTGTATGGGAGTGGGTTGGGCCATTTCTTTCGTCTGTTTCCTTGCGCTACCTCGCAAACGCGGGAGACAGCGACAAAGCAAAATAGATAAATAAAGAAATTAATAAAATATATATATATATATATATATATATATATATATATATATATATATATATATATATATATATATTCCTATAAGTCCACAGGGAAAATGAAACACGATAAGTTCCCAAGTGCACTTTCGTGTAATAATCACATCATCAGGGAGACACAAGAGAGAAATATAAGTCAGTTGATATACATCGAAGAGACGAAGCTAGGACGCCATTTGGTAAACATGCGATTGTCGAAGTCATACTACGAGCGTTCATAAACTTATCATTTTACAAATTTTATCAAGAATAGCAAGAGGTCACAGTGGTGCGCGTGATCTAGTATGTGCATAGAACTACGATGAAAATGAAACACGATAAGTTCCCAAGTGCACTTTCGTGTAATGATCACATTGTCGGGGGAGATACAAGAATGAGGTAGAAGACGTAGAACAGACAGTTGATATACAAGGAAGAGACGTAGCTAAGACGTCACATGGTAAACAACGTAACCGGATGGTGGTGTTCGTGTTGGTGGTGTTCGGGTCTGGCATCATGTCTGTCATAAATTTTTTATTATGTGGACAGGAAAGGAAACTGTTTACAAATTTTACCGCGACGAAGCAGTGTAGTTTGTATAGATCTTCACTTATATTAATGTCACAATTTTTTGTGTATTTGATAATAGAAAATTGAGTGATATTTCTCGTGGTAAAAGAGTTACAGTTGATAACTGAAATATCATCTCTTAACTCAATGAACATACTTGGTATAACTGTAACATCCACTGTATCTTGGTAACCCCACCTTACGGAAATAACTACGTCTGCCTCTTAAGAAACTGGGAGACCTGTTTAGATGTCAGTATTTCTATTAATCTGAACAGTTGCTCCGTTTATACATAGGATTGATCCGTCCTTGTATGGAGTACTGCTCTCACATCTGGGGTGGTTCTAGCTCTGCATCCTTACTTGACAGAGTTGAGTTCCAGACTAACTTCCCAACTTGACCCCCTTGCCCTAAGCCGCAATGTTGGTTCGCTTTTCCTCTTCTACAGACATTACTTTGGTTTTTGCTCCCGAGAACTGGCTGCTTGTGTTCCCCTTACCACCTAGCCAGACCACGTAATACTTGGCAAGCTGCTGCGTCACATGATTACTGTGTGGCTATCAGCAACTCAAGGGTGGACCGTTTTGATAACTGTTTCATTCCCTGCACGTCGAAGCTTTGGAACTTTCTACCCTCTCATGTCTCTCCCAATAACTATGACCTGACATATTTTGAAAAGACAGGTTTTTCATTTCCTAAAGAATTCGTAAATACTTTTTCTTGTCTTCTTTTTCCTTTTTATTCACGTCTTTATATTTCACTGAAGGACCGGCCTTGATGTGGACATGCGTCCATGACTGGAGCCGCCAACGTATGAAAAACATTTAGATTAGGTGGATGTAGACGGCAGGAAGAGGCGTTGTGGGTGGACGTGTGTTAGACCCCGGCCAAGCTAGGCCGGCGCTGAACACCCAGCCTGTTGTATCGCCTCCAGTATAGTGGGACCAGAGGGTCCCTGATGTGGGAGGAGAGAGAGTGGCTGGGAGAGGATGTTAGGTGGGAGAGTTTAGGTGACCTGAAGCCTCTCTAGTTAACACCTTAGAGATACAGACAGTAGATTTGGACGAGGATACAGACTGTAGATGTGGACGAGGATACAGACAGTAGATTTGGACGAGGATACAGACAGTAGATGTGGACGAGGATACAGACAGTAGATTTGGACGAGGATACAGACAGTAGATTTGGACGAGGATACAGACTGTAGATGTGGACGAGGATACAGACAGTAGATTTGGACGAGGATACAGACAGTAGATTTGGACGAGGATACAGACAGTAGATGTGGACGAGGATACAGACAGTAGATGTGGACGAGGATACAGACAGTAGATTTGGACGAGGATACAGACAGTAGATTTGGACGAGGATACAGACAGTAGATGTGGACGAGGATACAGACAGTAGATGTGGACGAGGATACAGACAGTAGATGTGGACGAGGATACAGACAGTAGATGTGGACGAGGATACAGACAGTAGATGTGGACGAGGATACAGACAGTAGATGTGGACGAAGATACAGACAGTAGATGTGGACGAGGATACAGACAGTAGATGTGGACGAGGATACAGACAGTAGATGTGGACGAGGATACAGACAATAGATGTGGACGAGGATACAGACAGTAGATGTGGACGAAGATACAGCTGCTAACGTCAGTACGACCCTTGAACACAATGGTACGAACTGTGCGGACGAAGGTACGACCTTTAGGTATGATGGCCTGGCACCTGACATGACCTGGATCAGGTCAAAGGTCGAGCTGCCATGTGTACGGGTGGTGTGGCCGTGGTCACTGGGTGGATGTGAGTGTGGATGAATCCTGCCAGGCGGAGCATGATGGTCAGCGGAATGTGGGATTGGTCATAACATGTTGGTGTCAGTCGGTAGTGGAGTGTACACTGGTAACAGGGACCTCTCGATGAGGAGGATGAGGTTACCTGTTGAGGAAACAGAAGGATGTACATTCCTGTTGAAATTACGTGAGGGTGAGTACATCCCTGGTGAGGTCACCTGCACATCCTGCAGGAGGAGGTCGGCTGGAGTACAGAGAGAACGCGACCTTTCCGTCCTGAGGGTGAGGTGGTGGACGGCTGGTGAGGTGATGACTGGAGCACGTGCAGGGCACGGCGCGTGTCACCACACATGTGGAGACAGACACGTGCAGTCCGTGAGTGAATGTGTGACGAAAAATGGAGCCGCCCTATCATGGCAACACTCACCACTCCCTCCCTCCCGCCCACACCACACACTCACCCCACCCGCCCACACCACACACTCACCCCTCCCGCCCACACCACACACTCACCCCTCCCGCCCACACCACACACTCACCCCTCCCGCCCACACCACACACTCACCCCTCCCGCCCACACCACACACTCACCCCTCCCGCCCACACCACACACTCACCCCACCTGCCCACACCACACACTCACCCTTCCCTCCCACACCACACACTCACCCCTCCCGCCCACACCACACACTCACCCCACCCGCCCACACCACACACTCACCCCTCCCGCCCACACCACACACTCACCCCTCCCGCCCACACCACACACTCACCCCACCCGCCCACACCACACACTCACCCCACCCGCCCACACCACACACTCACCCTTCCCGCCCACACCACACACTCACCCTTCCCTCCCGCCCACACCACACGCTCACCCTTCCCTCCCGCCCACACCACACACTCACCCTTCCCTCCCGCCCACACCACACACTCACCCCTCCCGCCCACACCACACACTCACCCCTCCCGCCCACACCACACACTCACCCTTCCCTCCCGCCCACACCACACACTCACCCTTCCCTCCCGCCCACACCACACACTCACCCTTCCCTCCCGCCCACACCACACACTCACCCCTCCCGCCCACACCACACACTCACCCTTCCCTCCCGCCCACACCACACACTCACCCCTCCCGCCCACACCACACACTCACCCCTCCCGCCCATACCACACACTCACCCCTCCCGCCCACACCACACACTCACCCTTCCGGCCCACACCACACACTCACCCCTCCCGCCCACACCACACACTCACCCTTCCCTCCCGCCCACACCACACACTCACCCCTCCCACCCACACCACACACTCACCCTTCCCTCCCGCCCACACCACACATTCACCCTTCCCTCCCGCCCACACCACACATTCACCCTTCCCTCCCGCCCACACCACACATTCACCCTTCCCTCCCGCCCACACCACACACTCACCCTTCCCTCCCGCCCACACCACACACTCACCTTTCCCTCCCACACCACACACTCACCCCTCCCGCCCACACCACACACTCACCCTTCCCTCCCGCCCACACCACACACTCACCCTTCCCTCCCGCCCACACCACACATTCACCCTTCCCTCCCGCCCACACCACACACTCACCCTTCCCTCCCGCCCACACCACACACTCACCCCTCCCGCCCACACCACACCAGTCAGACGGAATGACTGGTCTTCTCCAGTCATTCCCTGCCTTCGTACATGGTCTTCGGATATGGTGAGAAACACCTCCCACATGTACACAGTGTGTGTGAGGTCATCGATTTCTTTATTTTCTTACATAATTTTGTCCATCAAGTACGAGAAATAGACTGATTACCTGTTCCATTAATGATGACGCACGGCAGTATAAACTTATCTGACTTACCATAAATGAACGGAAGCATATTTATTTATTTTTATTTTTAAAGCATCGGAAACTGAATTTGTCGACAATGTAAACATGAAGTGATGATGTGAATATGTTTGTTGGTCATCATTCAAGAATAATACAGATTAATGATAAACTTAACTATAGATTAACGGTAAACATAACTACAGTTTGATGATAAACTTAACTATGAATTAACCGTAAACATAACTACAGTTTGACGATAAACAACAGTAGATTAACGATAAACATAACTACAGATTAATGATAAACTTAACTATGAATTAACGGTAAACATAACTACAGTTTGATGATAAACTTAACTATGAATTAACCGTAAACATAACTACAGATTAATGATAAACATAACTACAGATTAATGATAAACATAACTACAGATTAACGATAAACACCTACAGATTGATGATAAACAACTATAGATTAACGATAAACATAACTACAGATTAATGATAAACTTAACTATAGATTAATGATAAACACAACTACAGATTAACGGTAACTACAGATTAATGATACACAACCTTAGCTTAACGATAAACATAACTACAGATTAATGATAAACTTAATTATAGCTTAACGATAAACATAACTACAGATTAATGATAAACTTAATTATAGATTAACGATAAACATAACTACAGATTAATGATAAACTTAATTATAGATTAACGATAAACATAACTACAGATTAATGATAAACTTAATTATAGATTAACGATAAACATAATTACAGATTAATGATAAACTTAATTATAGATTAACGATAAACATAACTACAGATTAATGATAAACTTAATTATAGCTTAACGATAAACATAACTACAGATTAATGATAAACTTAATTATAGATTAACGATAAACATAACTACAGATTAATGATAAACTTAATTATAGATTAACGATAAACATAATTACAGATTAATGATAAACTTAATTATAGATTAACGATAAACATAACTACAGATTAATGATAAACTTAATTATAGATTAACGATAAACATAACTACAGATTAATGATAAACTTAATTATAGATTAACGATAAACATAACTACAGATTAATGATAAACTTAATTATAGATTAACGATAAACATAACTACAGATTAATGATAAACTTAATTATAGATTAACGATAAACATAACTACAGATTAATGATAAACTTAATTATAGATTAACGATAAACATAACTACAGATTAATGATAAACTTAATTATAGATTAACGATAAACATAACTACAGATTAATGATAAACTTAATTATAGATTAACGATAAACATAATTACAGATTAATGATAAACTTAATTATAGATTAACGATAAACATAACTACAGATTAATGATAAACTTAATTATAGATTAACGATAAACATAACTACAGATTAATGATAAACTTAATTATAGATTAACGATAAACATAATTACAGATTAATGATAAACTTAATTATAGATTAACGATAAACATAACTACAGATTAATGATAAACTTAATTATAGATTAACGATAAACATAACTACAGATTAATGATAAACTTAATTATAGATTAACGATAAACATAACTACAGATTAATGATAAACTTAATTATAGATTAACGATAAACATAACTACAGATTAATGATAAACTTAATTATAGATTAACGATAAACATAACTACAGATTAATGATAAACTTAATTATAGATTAACGATAAACATAACTACAGATTAATGATAAACTTAATTATAGATTAACGATAAACATAACTACAGATTAATGATAAACTTAATTATAGATTAACGATAAACATAACTACAGATTAATGATAAACTTAATTATAGATTAACGATAAACATAACTACAGATTAATGATAAACTTAATTATAGATTAACGATAAACATAACTACAGATTAATGATAAACTTAATTATAGATTAACGATAAACATAACTACAGATTAATGATAAACTTAATTATAGATTAACGATAAACATAACTACAGATTAATGATAAACTTAATTATAGATTAACGATAAACATAACTACAGATTAATGATAAACTTAATTATAGATTAACGATAAACATAACTACAGATTAATGATAAACTTAATTATAGATTAACGATAAACATAACTACAGATTAATGATAAACTTAATTATAGATTAACGATAAACATAACTACAGATTAATGATAAACTTAATTATAGATTAACGATAAACATAACTACAGATTAATGATAAACTTAATTATAGATTAACGATAAACATAACTACAGATTAATGATAAACTTAATTATAGATTAACGATAAACATAACTACAGATTAATGATAAACTTAATTATAGATTAACGATAAACATAACTACAGATTAATGATAAACTTAATTATAGATTAACGATAAACATAACTACAGATTAATGATAAACTTAATTATAGATTAACGATAAACATAACTACAGATTAATGATAAACTTAATTATAGATTAACGATAAACATAACTACAGATTAATGATAAACTTAATTATAGATTAACGATAAACATAACTACAGATTAATGATAAACTTAATTATAGATTAACGATAAACATAACTACAGATTAATGATAAACTTAATTATAGATTAACGATAAACATAACTATAGATTAATGATGAACCATTATAGATTTACGATAGTATAACTACAGATTAACGATAAACATAACTATAGATTAATGATGAACCATTATAGATTTACGATAGCATAACTACAGATTAATGATAAACATAACTATAACGATGAACATAGGAATACGACATGACTCGTTAACTGAAGGAATGATAATATTATAAGAAGTTGAAGTAACATGTACAGAGTGTGATCATCACCAGTAATGTTTCATAACTGAATAATTAAGTAATTGTGATGACTTTTCTTCAAGTATTGTGGTAATCCAATGACACAACCAAGCCTGGAGACAGTCCTATCACCGTGAACATAGCACAGGTCAGGCAGATAACCATCACCGTGAACATAGCACAGGTCAGGCAGATAACCATCACTGGGAACATAGCACAGGTCAGGCAGATAACCATCACCGTGAACATAGCACAGGTCAGGCAGATAACCATCACTGGGTACATAGCACAGGTCAGGCAGATAACCATCACTGGGAACATAGCACAGGTCAGGCAGATAACCATCACCGTGAACATAGCACAGGTCAGGCAGATAACCATCACTGGGTACATAGCACAGGTCAGGCAGATAACCATCACCGTGAACATAGCACAGGTCAGGCAGATAACCATCACTGGGTACATAGCACAGGTCAGGCAGATAACCATCACCGTGAACATAGCACAGGTCAGGCAGATAACCATCACCGTGAACATAGCACAGGTCAGGCAGATAACCATCACTGGGTACATAGCACAGGTCAGGCAGATAACCATCACTGGGTACATAGCACAGGTCAGGCAGATAACCATCACTGGGTACATAGCACAGGTCAGGCAGATAACCATCACCGAAATTTGAAACTTATATTGATATGGTTCTGTTGAGTTAGGGTCAGTAGATCTGCTGTTTGGTCAGACTGTCCTCAGGGAAGACATGAGTGTGTTGTACTGTAAGTTCTGCAGTGGATTACACTACTTGATTTAACTAGGTTTTTTTTAAGTTTAGACAAGACAGAGGATTAGAGTTGTTAGACAAGTAATTATGTTAATGTCTAATTTGACCACACATTTGTCTGGCTTAATCTACATTATCGACTCTTACTTACAACAACAGTACTTTCATTTAGGTTATCTGGGCCGCGTGTTGGAAAACTGTTCATTAACTTACAGATGACATCATTTTCCTCAGTATAATCGACCTTTTATTACGTGTGACCCCACGCGACCAGTGGTGGGCACCCCACGCGACCAGTGGTGGGCACCCCACGCGACCAGTGGTGGGCACCCCACGCGACCAGTGGTGGGCACCCCACGCGACCAGTGGTGGGCACCCCACTCGACCAGTGGTGGGCGCGACTGTGAACTTCCGCGCGTCACCTGCTGTGGTGATGTTGCTGACTCTTCATGTTACAGCAAGTGTGAGGTTGTGTGTTGGTACACCAGGAGGCAGGATCACCCGCCCTCCACCAAGACAAACATGGCAGACGACGTAATATTACTTGACTAGAATTAACTAGTTTAACCTAACCTTGATTACCCTAGCTGTATCTGAGAAGGGATATACAAATATACCTTGTTAGCTATAGAACTTGCTAGTAAATAAACACGATAATCAGATAAACTGTTTACCAAATGGCGTCGCGTCCTAGCTACGTCTCTTCGTTGTATATCAACTGACTGTTATATTTCTCTCATGTGTCTCCCCTGATGATGTGATTATTACACGAAAGTGCACTGGGGAAATTATCGTGTTTCATTTCCCCCGTGGATTCATAGGAATATATATATTTATTCATATTTATTATACTTTGTCGCTGTCTCCCGCGTCAGCTAGGTAGCGCAAGGAAACAGACGAAAGAATGGCCCAACCCACCCACATACACATGTATATACATACACGTCCACACACGCACATATACATACCTATACATTTCATCGTATACATATATATACATACACAGACATATACATATATACACATGTACATAATTCATACTTGCTACCTTTATTCAATCTTGTCGCCACCTCGCCACACATGAAATGGCAACCCCCTTCCCCGCATGTGCGCGAGGTAGCGCTAGGAAAAGACAACAAAGACCACATTCGTTCACACACAGTCTCTAGCTGTCATGTATAATGCACCGAAACCGCAGCTCCCTTTCCACATCCAGGCCCCACAAAACTTTCCATGGTTTACCCCAGACGCTTCACATGCCCTGGTTCAATCCATTGACAGCAAGTCGACCCCGGTATACCACATCGTTCCAATTCACTCTATTCCTTGCACGCCTTTCACCCTCCTGCATGTTCAGGCCCCGATCGCTCAAAATCTTTTTCACCCCATCTTTCCACCCCCAATTTGGTCTCCCACTTCTCCTCGTTCCCTCCACCTCTGACACATATATCCTCTTTGTCAATCTTTCCTCACTCATTCTTTCCATGTGACCAAACCATTTCAATACACCCTCTTCTGCTCTCTCAACCACACTCTTTTTATTACCACACATCTCTCTTACCCTTTCATTACTTACTCGATCAAACCACCTCACACCACATATTGTCCTCAAACATTTCATTTCCAACACATCCACCCTCCTCCGCACAACTCTATCTATAGTCCACGCCTCGCAACCATATAACATTGTTAGAATCACTGTTCCTTCAAACATACCCATTTTTGCTTTCCGAGATAATGTTCTCGCCTTCTACACATTTTTCAACGCTCCGAGAACTTTCTCCCCCTCCCCACCCTGTGACTCACTTCCGCTTCCATGGTTCCATCCGCTTCCAAATCCACTCCCAGATATCTAAAACACTTCACTTCCTCCAGTTTTTCTCTATTCAAACTTACCTCCCAATTTACTTGTCCCTCACCCCTACTTTACATGACAACCTTGTTCTTATTCACATTTACTCTAACTTTCTTCTTTCACACACTTTGCCAAACTCACTCACCAGCTTCTGCAGTTTCTCACCCGAATCAGCCACCAGCGCTGTATCATCAGCGAACAACAACTGACTCACTTCCCAAGCCCTCTCATCTACTACAGACTTCATACTTGCCCCACTCTCCAAAACTCTTGCATTCACCTCCCTAACAACCCTATCCATAAACAAATTGAACAACTATATATATATATATATATATATATATATATATATATATATAGTGCAGTGGGTCACAGTGATGTGCGTAGTCTAGTGTTTGCTGATAACTCGAGGAAATTAAAACATGTTAAGTTTACAAGTGCTCTTTCATCTAATGATCACGTCAGTGGAACTTATCATGTTTCATTTTCATCGTGGTTATCAGCACGCACACACACACACACACACACACACACACACACACACACACACACACACACACACACACACGCACACATATCAACTATATATATATATATATATATATATATATATATATATATATATATATATATATATTTTTTTTTTTTTTTTTATACCTCGTCGCTGTCTCCCGCGGTTGCGAGGTAGCGCAAGGAAACAGACGAAAGAAATGGCCCAACCCCCCCCCCCCCCCATACACATGTACATACACACGTCCACACACGCAAATATACATACCTACACAGCTTTCCATGGTTTACCCCAGACGCTTCACATGCCTTGATTCAATCCACTGACAGCACGTCAACCCCTGTATACCACATCGCTCCAATTCACTCTATTCCTTGCCCTCCTTTCACCCTCCTGCATGTTCAGGCCCCGATCACACAAAATCCTTTTCACTCCATCTTTCCACCTCCAATTTGGTCTCCCTCTTCTCCTCGTTCCCTCCACCTCCGACACATATATCCTCTTGGTCAATCTTTCCTCACTCATTCTCTCCATGTGCCCAAACCATTTCAAAACACCCTCTTCTGCTCTCTCAACCACGCTCTTTTTATTTCCACACATCTCTCTTACCCTTACGTTACCTACTCGATCAAACCACCTCACACCACACATTGTCCTCAAACATCTCATTTCCAGCACATCCATCCTCCTGCGCACAACTCTATCCATAGCCCACGCCTCGCAACCATACAACATTGTTGGAACCACTATTCCTTCAAACATACCCATTTTTGCTTTCCGAGATAATGTTCTCGACTTCCACACATTTTTCAAGGCTCCCAAAATTTTCGCCCCCTCCCCCACCCTATGATCCACTTCCGCTTCCATGGTTCCATCCGCTGACAGATCCACTCCCAGATATCTAAAACACTTCACTTCCTCCAGTTTTTCTCCATTCAAACTCACCTCCCAATTGACTTGACCCTCAACCCTACTGTACCTAATAACCTTGCTCTTATTCACATTTACTCTTAACTTTCTTCTTCCACACACTTTACCAAACTCCGTCACCAGCTTCTGCAGTTTCTCACATGAATCCGCCACCAGCGCTGTATCATCAGCGAACAACAACTGACTCACTTCCCAAGCTCTCTCATCCCCAACAGACTTCATACTTGCCCCTCTTTCCAAGACTCTTGCATTTACCTCCCTAACAACCCCATCCATAAACAAATTAAACAACCATGGAGACATCACACACCCCTGCCGCAAACCTACATTCACTGAGAACCAATCACTTTCCTCTCTTCCTACACGTACACATGCCTTACATCCTCGATAAAAACTTTTCACTGCTTCTAACAACTTTCCTCCCACACCATATATTCTTAATACCTTCCACAGAGCATCTCTATCAACTCTATCATATGCCTTCTCCAGATCCATAAATGCTACATACAAATCCATTTGCTTTTCTAAGTATTTCTCACATACATTCTTCAAAGCAAACACCTGATCCACACATCCTCTACCACTTCTGAAACCACACTGCTCTTCCCCAATCTGATGCTCTGTACCTGCCTTCACCCTCTCAATCAATACCCTCCCATATAATTTACCAGGAATACTCAACAAACTTATACCTCTGTAATTTGAGCACTCACTCTTATCCCCTTTGCCTTTGTACAATGGCACTATGCACGCATTCCGCCAATCCTCAGGCACCTCACCATGAGTCATACATACATTAAATAACCTTACCAACCAGTCAACAATACAGTCACCCCCTTTTTCAATAAATTCCACTGCAATACCATCCAAACCTGCTGCCTTGCCGGCTTTCATCTTCCGCAAAGCTTTTACTACCTCTTCTCTTTTTACCAAATCATATATATATATATATATATATATATATATATATATATATATATATATATATATATATATATATATATATATATATTTTTTTTTTTTTTTCAAACTATTCGCCATTTCCCGCGTTAGCGAGGTAGCGTTAAGAACAGAGGACTGGGCCTTTGAAGGAATATCCTCACCTGGCCCCCTTCTCTGTTCCTTCTTTTGGAAAATTAAAAAACGAGGTGGGAGGATTTCCAGCCCCCCGCTCCCTGCCCTTTTAGTCGCCTTCTTCGACACGCAGGGAATACGTGAGAAGTATTCTTTCTCCCCTATCCCCAGGGATATATATATATATATATATATATATATTTCATACTATTCGTCATTTCCCGCATTAGCGAGGTAGCGTTAAGAACAGAGGACTGGGCCTTTGAGGGAATATCCTCACCTGGCCCCCTTCTCTGTTCCTTCTTTTAGAAAATTAAAAAAAAAAAAAAAAACGAGAGGGGAGGATATCCAGTCCCCCGCTCCCTTCCCTTTTAGTCGCCTTCTACGACACGCAGGGAATACGTGGGAAGTATTCTTTCTCCTCCATCCCCAAGGAGGTATATATATATATATATATATATATATATAAAAGCTTTGCGGAAGATGAAAGCCGGCAAGGCAGCAGGTTTGGATGGTATTGCAGTGGAATTTATTAAAAAAGGGGGTGACTGTATTGTTGACTGGTTGGTAAGGTTATTTAATGTATGTATGACTCATGGTGAGGTGCCTGAGGATTGGCGGAATGCGTGCATAGTGCCATTGTACAAAGGCAAAGGGGATAAGAGTGAGTGCTCAAATTACAGAGGTATAAGTTTGTTGAGTATTCCTGGTAAATTATATGGGAGGGTATTGATTGAGAGGGTGAAGGCATGTACAGAGCATCAGATTGGGGAAGAGCAGTGCGGTTTCAGAAGTGGTAGAGGATGTGTGGTTCAGGTGTTTGCTTTGAAGAATGTATGTGAGAAATACTTAGAAAAGCAAATGGATTTGTATGTAGCATTTATGGATCTGGAGAAGGCATATGATAGAGTTGATAGAGATGCTCTGTGGAAGGTATTAAGAATATATGGTGTGGGAGGAAAGTTGTTAGAAGCAGTGAAAAGTTTTTATCGAGGATGTAAGGCATGTGTACGTGTAGGAAGAGAGGAAAGTGATTGGTTCTCAGTGAATGTAGGTTTGCGGCAGGGGTGTGTGATGTCTCCATGGTTGTTTAATTTGTTTATGGATGGGGTTGTTAGGGAGGTAAATGCAAGAGTCCTGGAAAGAGGGGCAAGTATGAAGTCTGTTGGGGATGAGAGAGCTTGGGAAGTGAGTCAGTTGTTGTTCGCTGATGATACAGCGCTGGTGGCTGATTCATGTGAGAAACTGCAGAAGCTGGTGACTGAGTTTGGTAAAGTGTGTGGAAGAAGAAAGTTAAGAGTAAATGTGAATAAGAGCAAGGTTATTAGGTACAGTAGGGGTGAGGGTCAAGTCAATTGGGAGGTGAGTTTGAATGGAGAAAAACTGGAGGAAGTGAAGTGTTTTAGATATCTGGGAGTGGATCTGTCAGCGGATGGAACCATGGAAGCGAAAGTGGATCATAGGGTGGGGGAGGGGGCGAAAATTTTGGGAGCCTTGAAAAATGTGTGGAAGTCGAGAACATTATCTCGGAAAGCAAAAATGTGTATGTTTGAAGGAATAGTGGTTCCAACAATGTTGTATGGTTGCGAGGCGTGGGCTATGGATAGAGATGTGCGCAGGAGGATGGATGTGCTGGAAATGAGATGTTTGAGGAAAATGTGTGGTGTGAGGTGGTTTGATCGAGTAAGTAACGTAAGGGTAAGAGAGATGTGTGGAAATAAAAAGAGCGTGGTTGAGAGAGCAGAAGAGGGTGTTTTGAAATGGTTTGGGCACATGGAGAGAATGAGTGAGGAAAGATTGACCAAGAGGATATATGTGTCGGAGGTGGAGGGAACGAGTAGAAGAGGGAGACCAAATTGGAGGTGGAAAGATGGAGTGAAAAAGATTTTGTGTGATCGGGGCCTGAACATGCAGGAGGGTGAAAGGAGGGCAAGGAATAGAGTGAATTGGAGCGATGTGGTATACAGGGGTTGACGTGCTGTCAGTGGATTGAATCAAGGCATGTGAAGCGTCTGGGGTAAACCATGGAAAGCTGTGTAGGTATGTATATTTGCGTGTGTGGACGTGTGTATGTACATGTGTATGGGGGGGGGGGGCCATTTCTTTCGTCTGTTTCCTTGCGCTACCTCGCAAACGCGGGAGACAGCGACAAAGTATAAAAAAAAAAAAAAAAAAAAAAATATATATATATGGTGGTGGTAGAGGATGTGTGGATCAGGTGTTTGCTTTGAAGAATGTATGTGAGAAATACTTAGAAAAGCAAATGGATTTGTATGTAGCATTTATAGATCTGGAGAAGGCATATGATAGAGTTGATAGAGATGCTCTGTGGAAGGTATTAAGAATATATGGTGTGGGAGGCAAGTTGTTAGAAGCAGTGAAAAGTTTTTATCGAGGATGTAAGGCATGTGTACGTGTAGGAAGAGAGGAAAGTGATTGGTTCTCAGTGAATGTAGGTTTGCGGCAGGGGTGTGTGATGTCTCCATGGTTGTTTAATTTGTTTATGGATGGGGTTGTTAGGGAGGTAAATGCAAGGGTCCTGGAAAGAGGGGCAAGTATGAAGTCTGTTGGGGATGAGAGAGCTTGGGAAGTGAGTCAGTTGTTGTTCGCTGATGATACAGCGCTGGTGGCTGATTCATGTGAGAAACTGCAGAAGCTGGTGACTGAGTTTGGTAAAGTGTGTGGAAGAAGAAAGTTAAGAGTAAATGTGAATAAGAGCAAGGTTATTAGGTACAGTAGGGTTGAGGGTCAAGTCAATTGGGAGGTGAGTTTGAATGGAGAAAAACTGGAGGAAGTGAAGTGTTTTAGATATCTGGGAGTGGATCTGTCAGCGGATGGAACCATGGAAGCGGAAGTGGATCATAGGGTGGGGGAGGGGGCGAAAATTTTGGGAGCCTTGAAAAATGTGTGGAAGTCGAGAACATTATCTCGGAAAGCAAAAATGGGTATGTTTGAAGGAATAGTGGTTCCAACAATGTTGTATGGTTGCGAGGCGTGGGCTATGGATAGAGTTGTGCGCAGGAGGATGGATGTGCTGGAAATGAGATGTTTGAGGACAATGTGTGGTGTGAGGTGGTTTGATCGAGTAAGTAACGTAAGGGTAAGAGAGATGTGTGGAAATAAAAAGAGCGTGGTTGAGAGAGCAGAAGAGGGTGTTTTGAAATGGTTTGGGCACATGGAGAGAATGAGTGAGGAAAGATTGACCAAGAGGATATATGTGTCGGAGGTGGAGGGAACGAGGAGAAGAGGGAGACCAAATTGGAGGTGGAAAGATGGAGTGAAAAAGATTTTGTGTGATCGGGGCCTGAACATGCAGGAGGGTGAAAGGAGGGCAAGGAATAGAGTGAATTGGAGCGATGTGGTATACAGGGGTTGACGTGCTGTCAGTGGATTGAATCAGGCATGTGAAGCGTCTGGGGTAAACCATGGAAAGCTGTGTAGGTATGTATATTTGCGTGTGTGGACGTGTGTATGTACATGTGTATGGGGGGGGGGGTGGGCCATTTCTTTCGTCTGTTTCCTTGCGCTACCTCGCAAACGCGGGAGACAGCGACAAAGTATAAAAAAAAAAAAAAAAAAAAATATATATATATATATGTATATATATATATATATATATATATATATATATATATATATATATATATATATATATATATATATATATATATATGTTAGCATAATATTTGACCTACCAACGTTATGGCGTTCTCATACGTTAAGTTCAGTATCCGTTGAATTTTCGTATCCGTTGTGGACCCCTGCTAATTTGTTGTTAGTAAAGAATTTAGTATTGTGTACCAGAGCCTATTGTAGATGTGTTTGGTGTATGAGATGTTAGTGATATATGTTGTTTATTTGTTAAGATTGGTGTAAAGTACTGAGGAAGGTGGCAACATGTGAGGTGGGGAGGCAGTAAGTATTAACTAAGCGTTAGTAGGTAGGGCGAGGCTGCGCGCGTGCGGGCACTTCCCTACTGCAGGATGATACATTATCATCATTCCTCACCAGACCTACATACAGACCTACATACAGACCTACATACAGACCGACATACTGACCTACATACTGACCTACATACAGACCTACAGAGGAGCGTCAGGTTGAACAACGATCACTCAAAGACAAGAGACTTGGAGAAAGGATGATAAGCTTCACCTCGTGAGTGTGTGTGTGTGTGTGTGTGTGATGGTAACGTTGGTGTGGGATGCTGTTGTCTGTGTTGCTACACTTGTAGTCAGTATTGTTGTTGCCAGACAGTAGTGGTGGTTCATGCGGTGTAGCAGTAAGCCAGGTACGCACTAGTTTATCTACCAGTCCCGGTGGGTCGATGAATGACTAGGTTGACGACTACCACGACCAGGATTCGACCCGGTGCTGGCTCAACCTGGGTGGCCGGTGATTGCTTGACGGGTGAGCGGTACATCACTTCACCTGGTCGACACCACAGTTGTTACTGCTGCTGCTGGTGTGGTCTACACCACAGGTGTTGCTGGTGGTGGTGGTGGTGTGGTGGTGTACACCACAGTTGTTACTGCTGCTGCTGCTGCTGCTGGTGTGGTCTACACCACAGTTGTTACTGCTGCTGCTGCTGCTGCTGGTGTGGTGGTGGTGTGGTGGTGTACACCACAGTTGTTACTGCTGCTGCTGGTGTGGTGGTGTGGTGGTGTTGATCTTACTTCTTGTTGAAGCCAGCGTTGGACGGGTGACGTCATGCCATCACAAGTCGCACGTTATTCTCTTCGTTTCATTTGTTTAGATTTTTTTTTACACCAGGAACAATATTGTCCTTCATCTTGAGGGTGTGTAAACAACGTCTTCTTCTAGTCCCTCTGGCGGCAACACCATCATTTATGTGTGTGTGTGTGTGTGTGTGTGTGTGTGTGTGTGTGTGTGTGTGTGTGTGTGTGTGTTGTGTGTGTGTGTGTGTGTGTATGTGTGTGTGTGTGTGTGTGTGTGTGTGTTGGATGTACAACTTCCCCATAAACAGACTACAATACGTGAACCAAGAGATATGTAGCCACGTATATGTACCCACGTATGTGATACAAAAAGAAACATAATAGTACACTTGCGCCCTTATTGTGTCTCACACATATGTGCCACATGTTGATGGTAACAACATTTTATGATGTTTGTAAGCCAATGATACCAAAATGATTATGTAAACTGCATTATGACTAAGAAACTAAAATTGGAAACAGATCTTGTATTTCTTCTGCGTCGAAAACCAACAAGTTTCGTTCTGGTGAAAAACTAACCCTGATGCAGACTCCACAGGTGTGGCCACAACACACATGAAGCGTAGCAAACATTTACCTGTAAACTTGTTCACGATTATTGATTACCTGACGCCCACAAGACCTGAACCCCATCATACTGCACATGTGCAGATGTTCCTCAGAAGTGACACAGCGGCAGGCTGTGCTGCCTTTCTGTACACGTATGGTGTGGGGGGACGTCTTCCTCTGCAGCTGGGTGTGGGACCTTACCTTACCTTACCTTACCATGGTATGGGAGGTCTTCTCCCCCCACAGCTGGGTCTGGGACCTTACCTTACCTTACCACGGTATGGGAGGTCATCTCCCCCCACAGCTGGGTCTGGGACCTTACCTAACCTTACCTTACCACGGTATGGGAGGTCTTCTCCCCCCACAGCTGGGTCTGGGACCTTACCTTACCTTACCAAGGTATGGGAGGTCTCCCCACCCCCCCCCACGGCTGGGTCTGGGACCTTACCTTACCTTACCAAAGTATGGGAGGTCTTCTCCCCCACAGCTGGGTGTAGGACCTTACCTTACCTTACCACGGTATGGGAGGTCTTCTCCCCCCACAGCTGGGTCTGGGACCTTACCTTACCTTACCAAGGTATGGGAGGTCTTCTACCCCACAGCTGGGTGTGGGACCTTACCTTTCCTTACCTTACCACGGTATGGGAGGTCTTCTCCCCCCACAGCTGGGTCTGAGACCTTACCTTACCTTACCACGGTATGGGAGGTCTTCTCCCCCACAGCTGGGTGTGGGACCTTACCTTACCTTACCTTACCAAGGTATGGGAGGTCTTCTACCCCACAGCTGGGTGTGGGACCTTACCTTACCTTACCTTACCACGGTATGGGAGGTCTTCCCCCCCACAGCTGGGTGTGGGAGCAAGCTACCGTGGGAGAAAGTGTTATCACGTGTGATCATCATGGATGGCATGTTACAGTACTTGACGGTGTTGTAACACAGTGGATAACACAACGTAATATTTTACACGATTTCTTCTTCATGTGTGAGACAGTTTCTTGTTTTGTTTTTTCATCATGTCTGCTTATTCTTTACTAATGCTTTATTGTTTTTCTCATAATGAGGAGGATTTATGAGTTTATATTTTGGAGTAGGTCACTGTGGTGCGCGTGATCTAGTATTTGCTGATAACCACAAGGAAAATGAGTCACGATAACTTCTCATTTTCCTCGTGGATATCAGCATGGAAGCGGAAGTGGATCATAGGGTGGGGGAGGGGGCGAAAATTCTGGGAGCCTTGAAGAATGTGTGGAAGTCGAGAACATTATCTCGGAGAGCAAAAATGGGTATGTTTGAAGGAATAGTGGTTCCAACAATGTTGTATGGTTGCGAGGCGTGGACTATGGATAGAGTTGTGCGCAGGAGGATGGATGTGCTGGAAATGAGATGTTTGAGGACAGTGTGTGGTGTGAGGTGGTTTGATCGAGTAAGTAACGTAAGGGTAAGAGAGATGTGTGGAAATAAAAAGAGCGTGGTTGAGAGAGCAGAAGAGGGTGTTTTGAAGTGGTTTGGGCACATGGAGAGAATGAGTGAGGAAAGATTGACCAAGAGGATATATGTGTCGGAGGTGGAGGGAACGAGAAGAGGGAGACCAAATTGGAGGTGGAAAGATGGAGTGAAAAAGATTTTGTGTGATCGGGGCCTGAACATGCAGGAGGGTGAAAGGAGGGCAAGGAATAGAGTGAATTGGAGCGATGTGGTATACCGGGGTTGACCTGCTGTCAGTGGATTGAATCAAGGCATGTGAAGCGTTTGGGGTAAACCATGGAAAGCTGTGTAGGTATGTATATTGCGTGTGTGGACGTATGTATGTACATGTGTGTGGGGGTGGGTTGGGCCATTTCTTTCGTCTGTTTCCTTGCGTTACCTCGCAAACGCGGGAGACAGCGACAAAGCAAAAAAAAAAAAAAAAAATATATATATATATATATATATATATATAGATAGATAGATAGATAGAGAGAGAGAGAGAGAGAGAGAGAGAGAGAGAGAGAGAGAGAGAGAGAGAGAGAGGCTTGCTGTTTCCCGCCCAGCAAGGTAACGTGAGCAACAGAGGAGGAACGAGCCAGCTTGCGCCATCCAGTCTTCAGTCGTCCTGTTTAATGCATGTAACCCCCCCCCCCCCCAGCTGGAGCCAGGCCTCACATACCTCTCCATGGTCTCCCCCGGCCGCATCATACGCCCTGTTTCAGCTTATTGACAGCACGTCAACCCTTGTATACCATATCGCTCAATGTGCTCTTTCCCATGCGCGCCTTACTCCCTCTTATATGTTGTAAGTCCAGTCACTGGTAGCATTTTTCACTCCTCTCCACTTCGTCCCCCCCCCCCCCCCATACCTGTCTTCCTTATCATCTCCGCTTGCAGAATGTGAGCACGGATCTCACCTCTCAGTCGCCACGTGCTGACTCTGCCTGTCAGTACGGCTTACCCAATTCAGTGTAGCATCTTCAGATCTGTCATACGTAATTCTCTCACTACCACACCTCTCTCTTACCCTGTCATTTCACGTTCGATCAATCCTCCTCACACCACGAACTCTCCTCAAACATTTCGTTTTGGAAACATCCACCATCTTCCGCACCAGTTTTTATATAAGGCCCAGCGTGAGCACCCAACCACTTCTCGTAATTCACCTTCCATCCCCCCCCCCCCCACAATTCCTCCTTCAGCAGATGGTTGGTTGATTTGTGGCGGTGTCCCCCGGGAGATGCGCGGCGCACCCACCCCTGCCACCTCCTCCTCCTTGATAGACCTCACTCTCACATTAACCCTCAGACTTGATCCATAGTGCAAATGTGACACCATTCTTCCTCCTTCCCCTTGAGCATATGAGCAAAGCTTCGCTCAGACCCAGACCATCCAGACCGCCCCCCCAACACTACCTCCCTCTCTCTCCCATCCTGGTTACGTCCACATATCTCAGCTCTACGGGAAGGGAGTCCTACTCTAGTGGGGTTCCATTTTGGAACTTTCTCTGTCATGTAACTTTTAAATAATGTGTGTGTGTGTGTGTGTGTGTGTGTGTGTGTGTGTGTGTGTGTGTGTGTGTGTGTGTGTGTTTACGAGGGAGGAAGTCATGTGTTAAGTGAGTTTTCATGTGAGTCATGCACAGGGCGGCCATGTATCCTGCCCAGGTCAGGAAGCTACTACCTGGCCCTCCCTCCCTGGTACTGGCGCATGGTACGAGGCTCGGCCATGGTGGGAGATGATGGTGGTGTTTGTGGTGGTGGTCATTATGGTAGTGGCCATGCTGGTCTTACACACACACACACACACAGGTTAGTGGTTCTTGTGTGGTACAAAACGTGTACAAGTGTGAGTGCATTACGATGGTCAGATTGGTCCAGAAAATGTTCGAATTGTTCAGTGTAGAATGAGGAATATCATGAGACGATCTGCAGTGTTGTGAGGGAGGGAGGGAAGGCGTGGTGGCCGTTCAATGCAGGACCATTTTTTGGGGTGTGGGGAAAGTGGGAGGGGGGGGGGAGGGAGTGTTCATTTATCGTAATCAATATAAAGATTTTGTGATGTTTTTGTGCATGACCAGAGTAATGTAACGATAACATGATAGTTTTTGTGCATGACCAGAGTAATGTAACGATAACATGATAGTTTTCTATATTTATATAATCAAGTTTATCTGTGTCGGTTGGTAATTATATATATTTTGTGTACTGCATAATTTTCTAATGATGGGGGGGGGGGGGTCCACGATGATAATCCGGCAGATTCGTGAGGCAAGTACTGGAGTATGAGGCAAGTACTGGAGTATGAGGCAAGTACTGGAGTATGAGACAAGTACTGGAGTATGAGACAAGTACTGGATTATGAGGCAAGTACTGGAGTATGAGGCAAGTACTGGAGTATGAGACAAGTACTGGAGTATAAGGCAAGTACTGGAGTATAAGGCAAGTACTGGAGTATGAGGCAAGTACTGGAGTATGAGGCAAGCACTGGAGTATGAGCCAAGCACTGGAGTATGAGGCAAGTACTGGAGTATGAGGCAAGTACTGGAGTATGAGCCAAGCACTGGAGTATGAGGCAAGTACTGGAGTATGAGGCAAGTACTGGAGTATGAGGCAAGTACTGGAGTATGAGGCAAGTACTGGAGTATGAGACAAGTACTGGAGTATAAGGCAAGTACTGGAGTATGAGGCAAGTACTGGAGTATGAGACAAGTACTGGAGTATGAGACAAGTACTGGATTATGAGGCAAGTACTGGAGTATGAGGCAAGTACTGGAGTATGAGACAAGTACTGGATTATGAGGCAAGTACTGGAGTATGAGGCAAGTACTGGAGTATGAGACAAGTACTGGAGTATGAGGCAAGCACTGGAGTATGAGCCAAGCACTGGAGTATGAGGCAAGTACTGGAGTATGAGGCAAGTACTGGAGTATGAGCCAAGCACTGGAGTATGAGGCAAGTACTGGAGTATGAGGCAAGTACTGGAGTATGAGGCAAGTACTGGAGTATGAGGCAAGCACTGGAGTATAAGGCAAGTACTGGAGTATGAGCCAAGCACTGGAGTATGGGGCAAGTACTGGAGTATGAGGCAAGTACTGGAGTATGAGGCAAGCACTGGAGTATAAGGCAAGTACTGGAGTATGAGCCAAGCACTGGAGTATGGGGCAAGTACTGGAGTATGAGGCAAGTACTGGAGTATGAGGCAAGTACTGGAGTATGAGGCAAGTACTGGAGTATGAGGACAAGTACTGGAGTATGAGGCAAGTACTGGAGTATGAGGCAAGTACTGGAGTATGAGGCAAGTACTGGAGTATGAGGCAAGTACTGGAGTATAAGGCAAGTACTGGACTATGAGCCAAGCACTGGAGTATGGGGCAAGTACTGGAGTATGAGGCAAGTACTGGAGTATGAGGCAAGTACTGGAGTATGAGGCAAGTACTGGAGTATGAGACAAGTACTGGAGTATGAGGCAAGTACTGGAGTATGAGGCAAGTACTGGAGTATGAGGCAAGTGCTGGAGTATGAGGCAAGTACTGGAGTATGAGGCAAGTACTGGAGTATGAGGCAAGTACTGGAGTATGAGGCAAGTGCTGGAGTATGAGGCAAGTACTGGAGTATGAGGCAAGTACTGGAGTATGAGGCAAGTACTGGAGTATGAGGCAAGTACTGGAGTATGAGGCAAGTACTGGAGTATGAGGCAAGTACTGGAGTATGAGGCAAGTACTGGAGTATGAGGCAAGTACTGGAGTATGAGGCAAGTACTGGAGTATGAGGCAAGTACTGGAGTATGAGGCAAGTACTGGAGTATGAGGCAAGTGCTGGAGTATGAGCCAAGCACTGGAGTATGAGGCAAGTACTGGAGTATGAGGCAAGTAATGGAGTATGAGGCAAGTACTGGAGTATGAGGCAAGTACTGGAGTATGAGGCAAGTACTGGAGTATGAGGCAAGTACTGGAGTATGAGGCAAGTACTGGAGTATGAGGCAAGTACTGGAGTATGAGGCAAGTACTGGAGTATGAGGCAAGTGCTGGAGTATGAGGCAAGTACTGGAGTATGAGCCAAGCACTGGAGTATGAGGCAAGTACTGGAGTATGAGGCAAGTACTGGAGTATGAGGCAAGTACTGGAGTATGAGGCAAGTGCTGGAGTATGAGGCAAGTGCTGGAGTATGAGGCAAGTACTGGAGTATGAGGCAAGTACTGGAGTATGAGGCAAGTACTGGAGTATGAGGCAAGTACTGGAGTATGAGGCAAGTACTGGAGTATGAGGCAAGTGCTGGAGTATGAGGCAAGCACTGGAGTATGAGGCAAGTACTGGAGTATGAGGCAAGTACTGGAGTATGAGGCAAGTACTGGAGTATGAGGCAAGTACTGGAGTATGAACCAAGTACTGGAGTATGAGGCAAGTACCGGAGTATGAGGCAAGTACTGGAGTATGAGGCAAGTACTGGAGTATGAGGCAAGTACTGGAGTATGAGACAAGTACTAGAGTATGAGGCAAGTACTGGAGTATGAGGCAAGTACTGGAGTATGAGGCAAGTACTGGAGTATGAGGCAAGTACTAGAGTATGAGGCAAGTACTGGAGTATGAGGCATGTGCTGGAGTATGAGGAGCTTCCTGTGGCTGACCACAGACACAGGTGGGAGACGTCCCCAGCAGGAAGGACCTCCACCACCTCAGTGTTTACAGTTATATAATGAGATACAGAGTTACCATATAAACTGACCGTCAGCCGTGCTGACAGTTACACGCTGACCCCACTACCGTCAGTCATGCTGACAGTTACACGCTGACCCCACTACCGTCAGTCAGATTTTTTTTTACGTTAGAGGTTCCACATCAAGGCCGGGTCTTTATTGAAATATGAAGAAGATTATGAAACGGAAAAAGGAAAGACAAGGGAAAGTATTCACGAAATTTAGAGGGAGTGAAGAACCTGTCTTTTAAAAACATGCCAGGTTATAGTTTTGGGAAAGACATGAGAAGGTAGAGTTCCAAAGCTTCGACGTGTATCAAAACAGGTATCAAAACGGCCCACCCTTGTGTTGCCAGCGGTCACACAGCAATCATGTGACTCAGCTGCTTCCCGAGTATTGCGTAGCCTATCAAGTGTGGGCACACAAGCAGCTAGTTGTCAGGAGCAAAAATCAATGTAATACTTATAAAAGAGAGAAAGTGAGCCAACATTACGGCAAGGGGGTCAATTTTTGAGTTAGCCTGGGAGAGTCTATAAGCCGGACTGCTTTCAACTCTGTCAGGTAAGGATGCAGAGCTAGAACCACCACAGATGTGAGAGCAGTACTCTATACAAGGACGGATCAATCCTTTCTGTAAACGGAACAACTGTTCAGATTAAAAGAAATTTCGATATCTAAACAGGACACCCAGTTTCTCAGAGGCAGACGTAGCTATTTCCGTAATGTGTGGTTTCAAGACAGAGTGGATGTTACAGTAATACCAAGCATGATCACTGAGTCAAGAGGTGGAATTACAGAACCGTCAAAGGAGAGACGAGAGTTGTGAGGAGTTTTCGACAGAGAAACAAGTAGAAACTGGGTCTTGAAGATATTACACTTAACCACATTTCGTCTACCACACTGTCCAAATTCTGAGTTTATTGAGGAACTTGTGTCGAGACGAGATGCTGATCGAGTGAGAGAAGAAAGAAGAAAACTGAAGGATTTGAAAGAATGCCCTGTTGACGGTCAGCGTATTGGTTGGTTGTATAAGAAAGGAAATTATGATGAAAAATAGAAAAGTGTAGGGGACGGGACAGAGCCATGAGGGACACCTGCTTTTGAGAGAGAGAGAGAGAGAGAGAGAGAGAGAGAGAGAGAGAGAGAGAGAGAGAGAGAGAGAGAGAGAGAGAGAGAGTTTACCCATCAACATCCACAGAGACAGGTCGGCCAGAGAGGAAGCTAGATTTGAGGGAGCAAAGCGAGGGAGGGAAGCGCAATGCATAAATCCTTTTAGTTCATTTGTCCAGTGGGTACTTGAACATATATGCTAGCATCTGGCATACATAATCCGTCTAATTACATATCACATATCAGCTCTTCCCTCTGAGACAACTACGTGAAAAAAAAAGAAAATATGCGGGTAACCCCCCCCCCCCCCCCACACACACACACATAGATCAAACTAGAATGAATTCACGCCACAGACACACTTTGAATGGAGTCGACAATTTTTGTGTGTTTGAAATACAAGAGAACATGAAGGTTGTCACTGAATTTCACTAACTGTGCTTTTTCTTTAGTCAAACCCAATTGAATCTTCCATAAAAGTAAGATTTTATATAACAAGATATTCAAGTAGCTGTGTTCTGATATATCTAAAATACATATGTGTGACTAAACTTACCACATGAGTAATGCATGGGGAGGCAGGCAGGCAGGGGAGCACGAACATCACTGCCCAGTTGTGTATGAGACGAAGAAGAAGAGATTTCACTCTCTGGCGTCATCTCCCCCTCCCCCTCCACTCGTCGCTGGCTGGAAGTGGGAGAAACCTCGTGTACCAGTCACTCCTGACTACCACGCTAACTGTACAGCTACCGTCAACCCGGCTGACACCCCCACACAAACTGTACAGCTACCGTCAACCCGGCTGACACCCCCACACAAACTGTACAGCTACCGTCAGCCATACTGACGGTTCCCTACTAACCATACTACCGTCAACCATACTGACGGTTCCCTACTAACCATACTGCCGTCAACCATACTGACGGTTCCCTACTAACCATACTACCGTCAACTGTGGTGACAGCACCACACTGGCCCTATTACCAACTCATCGTGTTATAATACAGTATGAAACTGCGGGACACCATGCGGTATTCCCGCGGCCACCGCACCCATGGCGCGGGCCCCGCAGCTGTCTGCCGCAGGCGGGGAGGACGGGTCTTCCTCCTCATCCTGGGGCACAGGGCTGGTGGTACCATGCGAGGTTATCAAGGTTCCCTGGTCAGTACAGCAGATGTCTTAACATTGATGAACATTTGATGGTTAAGATTTTATGTAACAATTAGTACATACAGTAGGGAACCTGGCTGGCATCATCTCCGGGGTGTTACATATTTACTTCATACAAAATGCAACACGTTACGATCTGTGTCCACGTATACTGCCGCTCCCGGACCATCCCTGACGGAGGCCAAGCGGACCAGTGCATGAAACACGGTTCTTGTTAAATAATGGTCGAACTTGGCGTGCTGCTGTCCCGGATCACCACAGCTACTCACCCACCCACCCTGGGGATTTAAACTGTTGCATTCCATCCATCTTGGGAACCCATATTTTTCTCAAGCTATTACATTATGTGGGTCAATATACTTCCTTTGTATTTTGTAATATCTTCTAATGTAGTGTGGGCATCTGCATGAAAAATGGCAGTGTGTAAAGTATGTGCCATAATTCATATTTCTACAGTAAGACGTGGCCGAGGAATCAGCGTCTGGCGTGGCGCTGCCAAACGCAGGCATTGTTGTCTTGGTTTTGACCTTGGAGACATAACAAATAGTTATTGTACCGTTGTGAATATTTGCGTGCATATATTCTTTGTCGGATTGGGAATTTTTTCGTAATAACAATATATAGAAATAGAGATTCAGCGTTGTATGTGTACTAACGGTATGATATGTTTTCCTTTTAGCGGGTTGGTTCCTTTCGGAGCTAAGTTCACTTACCACTTGTTTCTTGAGCATGTGTGAATGTGGCGTGACTATACGAAAGACGGATATATACATATGTGTTTAGTGTTGTTTACTAAATAAGTGGTGGAGAAAGAATTGTGTTGTGTAACAAATAAGTGATACAAGTTATCTTATGCACTTAACCTGATTTGATAATAATTTGTAAGTAAGCAAGGTGCTCATACTTCATTATTTCTTTGTATAGTTTTTACGGTGTAGCCGCGTATTATGTTTCCTCTTATTACTCAGTGTTGGAGCAACATGTGATGACCTGAACTGTGTCGTGAGTGAGACGGACATGAGAATTCGTGGAGCCGTTGCCCGAGGTGGTCAGTGTCATTGAGGAATACCTTGTGAACACTGACTGGGTGGAACCAGATAGTAATTCTTGTGGTGGTTCTAGTGCGGTGTTAGAAGACGTGGATGGCAGAATATAATCCATATGTGGCTATTGTTTATGTAAGTGGCGGAATAATATTGTGCTGTTCACACCATTCACGGTCTGATCAGCCTAACTAAAATCATTACACTCGCAAATTATAGTGATACTGTTGGCGTCACACATTGGTTAATAACACTTACAGTTGTAACAATAACTTGTCTGGAAGTTGTGAAGTTTAGAGAACTTAAGAGTATGCGTGTAAGTAGGTTAAGGTAAGCTAGGATGATGGTAGGTGTGTGTGTCATTAACTTGGTTTGATGTTCAAACGTTGGAACCAACCAGGCTTGCTCCTGGCCTGATGGGAGGACCTCACCCTCACTCAGTACATTCACCCACATGCCTCCCAGAAGACCTGGCCATCCTGACCAATTGCAGGATTTGCCTTATGTTAGGAAACTGGTTCATTATGATACTGACTGAGTAATTTAATAGGTCCGGTTCTCAGATATTACTAAACGTTTGTATTCTAAATTTGCAGATATTGACTACAAGTATTCTTTGTTCAGATTTTCGTTTTGATTTTTCTTATTTTTTCGTCACAATACAAATATACAAAGAATTCACGTGTTTACTGTGCATCAACCCATCTGCCAGGCTGTGTGAGAGGGTCTAGAGTCGAGAACTTGTAGCTTAACGTATTTCATTGCCTTATTCAGATGAGGAACAGAAGACCGGTTTATGGCCTGAGCTGCTCAACTGGATGGCATAGTAAACAACTTTGCTCTGAAGTGTCCTTGTTCCTCGTGTGTTCCTCATTGTTTACTGTAGAGAAAGATTGCCACAAACTTCACCACTCTATAGTGATTCTAGAGTCAGTAGGAAATCATCAGTAGAAAATATAGAAAAAAAACTGACACCAGACAAGTCTTCCAGTGATCGCCATGATGATGATCGACAGAGAAAAGTTTCGGTTCTTTCTTCTTAGGAATGATAGAGACGCTGAAGCGCGCACATATTACTGGATTACACTGTCATAGTTTACCATTGCAAGGAAAAGGAAATGTAAAGATATAGGAAGACTCAAGAATCTCAGCGTCTGTATTTAAGATAGGTTCTTCGTCCAGGTGTTTACGACCATTTTACCCGTGTAATTAGAAGAGCGGCTCTGTACATAACCTCCAGAGGGAGAATACCAGCGTGCTGTGTGGTTGGACCTCTTTCCTGGATGAGGCTAAGGTCAAGCAACCATGGAGTATGACAATGTGGCTCCCACGCGTCAAGACCCGTTGTACCATCCTCCTCCTCCTGCAGTATATACACTGTACTCCCATTATGGGACGCCGCAAGACAACATTGAGCACTAGTGCCTTAATCTCGCCTCCCCTATACAGGCAACATCAGAATGAAGGAGATTGAACAAATAACTTTACGCATGTATACCTTAGAAGGTTTCGCATGTCCTCTTCCCCCACAGCTGGGTCTGGGACTCTGCCTTACGTGTACCTCATGATGGCTTGGGAGGCCAACTGTCCCGACAGCCGAGTCTGGGACCTTACCTTACATGTACTTCATGGCTTGGGAAGACTTCTGCCTCCACGGCTGGGTTTGGGACCTTGCATACCCTAGCATGTACCTCATGCTGGCTTTGTAGATCTCCTACCCTCACAGCACGGCTGGGTCTGGCCAGGATCGTACCTTGTACCCATGATGGTTTGGGAGGTCTGCTACCCCCATAGTTGGGTCTGAGACCTTACCTTACCTTTCGATGCTTTTTAAGGCATTTTACGCTAGGCATGTGAAGGGATAACGATTGCAGTTGAATGGACAGTGTTTTGAATAAACACTTTGCATTTACCAATGAATATCTTAAGACTATCTGAGGTGGAAGATGTATGTTGGGGAATTGATCATTTATTTAAGAGACGTCATTACGATAAATTATACATATTTTCAGTGACTAGATGAGAGTCTGAAGGAGATATTTACATTGAAACGAAATTAATACTTAGGATCTAATTAAACCTATCCCGAAGTGTTAAAAGATTGTAGGAAGGAAAATAGTCATCTTCTGATAGAATTATTGAAGGAAAAATTGGAAGTCAGGAGTGACAAGTAAATCATGGCAGATGTAAATATTGGAAAAAGTGATAGATTTCTAGCCTTTGTTATCGTCCTGATAGTTTGACTCCGATAGTGGGAAAGGCAATGTTTGCATATAGAATTCTAATACTCGTAGATCACAACATAATGATTCACATCAGGGATCTACCTGAGGCAGATCTGGTTTTACAAATTGGCTTTCATGTTCCACTAATGTTCTTAAAGCGATAAACAGTGATTGAAATGCTTGACATTATTTACCATCACTTTAGTAAGGCTTCGACAGATTTCCTCATGATATTATGAGAGAAAATATTGGCTCATCATCGTGGAAATTCTCCACTGGATTCGAGCATGGCTGAGTGATGGGAGGCAGACTTAGCATTATTAGGTTAACATTATTGTGACGTTCCCCAGGATGCATCCCAGGACCCCCACCTCTGTTGTAACACCATCCTCACTTGGACGTGGGCCTCACCATATGTAGAAGTACAGTTGCTTACTGTACACAAGTAGGAGGTTGATACATTCGGTTGAAGATTGTATAACAATACAAGACTTTAATGAATTACAAACGAGAGCAAAGTGGAAGATGTCATTCGGTATTGACAAATGTAAAATGTTTACTGTTGGGAGAGAAAACGGGGTGCAGTATACCACCTTAACGACGTTGATATTGAGAAATTTGTGTGAATGATCGTCGAATATTGATAAACACTGACCTAAAACCGACAAGACTATGAATGTCCGAGATAAAGTGGATAGAATACTTGGATTTATTTCTTGACGTATACAAGTAAAGTGCAAAAATATTACAGTTTCATCTCAAGTGAGACCTCACCTTGATCATGCACTGCGGTTCTGCTTTCCTTCTTACTGGATGGTTATAGATTCTTTAGAAAGTCTACAGAAGAGGAGGACAACAGTGGTCCATGCCATTAGAAGAATTTCATAAGAGACTAAATAAATAAGATTTCCCCTCCCTAGCAAGATGTAAAGTAATGGATGATGTTATGATCCAAGTGTACAATTGTATGACAGGGACTGATAAAAGAGATGTTGAAATACTCATAATAAGACGATCAATAAAGAGCTGGTAACATTGGTTTTATTAGCTTGATCAACTGAGATGTAACGAGGATATATGCTTGGAGACTTGCTGATGAGAGTTGTTGCGAGGTAGCAGAGGAATTGCAAAAAAGTGTCACGTCCACATTGGATGTGTACATGAGTGAAAGTGGTTGGGTGTGACGAGGAAGTGCCTGGCATGAGCCAGCAGGCCTAGTACATTTCTGTTATTGACTTGTAAAACAGCGTCATGACGTGGAATCCTCGAGGTCTGGTGTACTCTGGAGAAAGGTGTCTGTTTTTTCCTGTGGTTGTCCCTGATATTTACCCATAGTAGGTTAATCCGCTTGAGCACGACATAACCTTTGACCTGACCCATACGGTTTAGGTCAAGGTCGTACCCTCTTGCTCAGGAAGTGGAATCTATGGAACCCTAACGTGTGATGTTTCATACCAGTGTTCCTCACACATTGTTAATGTTTTACGTATAGTTTGGTCCAGCTGAAGCTGTGTGCTTATACCTACTGCTGGTGGCTCGCTGGAAGTCAGACGGGGAAAGATTTTATTGCTCTTGTAGAAGTAATGTTTGTGTAGAATTCTAGTGGTTCAACACTTGTTGGTATCATGTTTTACTTTATTGATAACTGGTCGATCTTATTAGCAGCTTTCCGTTCACAAGTAAAAATTCGAGAATCTTTAGTTGTTGATGTAGTGTGGTTATTGTAGTGTGGTGAGTGTAATGTGAAGGTAAGAAAGTTGAAGTTAGGCAAGTTACGGATTGTAAAAGCACAGCGGTAAGGTCAGATCAAGACGATGTGTATAGTCATACAGGAAACAACATCTGGAATCCTTGTTTTTACTTAAGTGGGAAATATTATATGGAATACATTTCTAGTGTTTGCACGACATTTCTAGTGTTTGCACATTTTTTTTCTCTCGCGTATTTGCAAAAAGTTGTCAGTTTTTGCTCAGTAGTTTGGATTTCACTCTCCAAGAATCGTGTCTTCCCAAGAGAGAGTTGGGGACGACTGAACCTCACTTCCTATGTTGATATAAGAGCCTGACTTTCACGTGCCTGCCTGCCATGTTTCCTGCCGTCATGTTGTATGATGTTGTTGTCAGGTCAGGCTGAGAAATGTAACTTAGCAAAGTGACAGTAGGATTGGTTGCCTAGCCGATGATATATGCTAGTTTTACTACTGATTTAGCTTAGAATATATAAAGACGAAAGAATGGCCCAACCCACCCACATACACATGTATATACATAAACGCCTACACACGCACATATACATACCCATACATTTCAGCGTATACATACATATACATACACAGACATATGCATATATACACATGTTGGAAAGGATAACAATTTTGCGCGTGATCAAGATATTCCTATAAGTCCACGGGGAAAATGTAACACGAAAAGTTCCCAAGTGCACTTTCGTGTAATAATCACATTATTGATTATAATCACATTTTTGATTATTACACGAAAGTGCACTTGGGAACTTTTCGTGTTTCATTTTCCCCGTGGACTCATAGGAATATACACATGTTTATATTCATACTTGCTGCCTTCATCCATTTCGTCGTCACCCCGCCACAAATGAAACGACACCCCCCCTCCTCCCGCGCGCGCGCGAGGTAGCGTTAGGAAAAGATAACAAAGGCCACATTCGTTCACACTCAGTCTCAAGCTGTCATGTGCAATGCACCGAAACCACAGCTCCCTTACCATATCCAAGCCCCACAAAACTTTCCATGGTTTACCCCAGACGCTTCACATTCCCAGGTTCAATCCATTGACAGCACGTCGACCCCGGTATACCACATCGTTCCAACTCACTATTCCTTGAACGCTTTTCACCCTGTTGTATGTTCAGACCCCGATATATATATATATATATATATATATATATATATATATATATATATATATATATATATATATATATATATATTTCTTTTCTTTCTTTCAAACTATTCGCCATTTCCCGCATTAGCGAGGTAGCGTTAAAAACAGAGGACTGGGCCTTTGAGGGAATACCCTCACCTGGCCCAATTCTCTGTTCCTTCTTTTGGAAAATTAAAAAATAAACGAGAGGGGAGGATTTCCAGCCCCCCGCTCCCTCCCCTTTTAGTCGCCTTCTACGACACGCAGGGAATACGTGGGAAGTATTCTTTCTCCCCTATCCCCAGGGATATATATATATATATATATATATATATATATATATATATATATATATATATATATATATATTCCTATGAGTCCACGGGGAAAAAAACACGATAAGTTCCCAAGTGCCCTTTCGTGTAATAATCACATCATCAGGGAGACACAAGAGAGTAGTATAAGTCAGTAGATACACATCGAAGAGACGAAGCTAGGACGCCATTTGATGCAGCTGAATTTTAAGGGTTGATATAGCCTAGATTTATTGGTATTATCGAGTTTGTTTGCTGTGTATCAGAGTCCTCTCGTTATAGACGAATTCTGTCGTTGATATAGACGATTTTTGAAGCTATTGTTGGTGTGGTTGGTTTACTGTGTTGTTCCTTCAGTTCGCTGAGTAATTTTTTTTTTTTTTTGTATTGGGTTGACCAAGCCAAGGCATCGTGGATTCTAATCTGTTGCTGAGGTTATAGTCTTACAGCCGTTTACAGTTTTCTGTTGATACAGTAATTGTAGGTTTTAGTTTTGTGTTATTGTTGACAAGTCTTACCTACCGTACCTTACTGTAGTGGATGTACCATAGGAATTGTGGGTATGATGTGT
The DNA here is from genome assembly GCF_036320965.1 of Panulirus ornatus. Lineage (NCBI taxonomy): Eukaryota > Metazoa > Arthropoda > Malacostraca > Decapoda > Palinuridae > Panulirus > Panulirus ornatus. The sequence continues at coordinate 89,784,100 of NC_092227.1, forward strand.
TCCTGGTACTGGCAGCTTAACATATGTGGATTTGTGTTGTTTACATTTTAGCAAGTGTGAGTGGGTTTATGAAGTTGATAAAACTTGATAACTGGGTTTATTATGTTTATGTAGCCTAGGTTTAGCTTAGCCCAACTGTCTGTTTGTTTGCATACGAACTGTGGGTTTAATGTGTTGCCGATGTAGCTTTGCAGGTGTGGATTTATTTTTTTTATATATTTAGCAAATGTGTGTTCTATTATTATAATTATTGCTCTTGATGTAGTTTGATAACTGTGGGAGTGATTGTGTTGTTGTTGTTGATAGTTTAGCAACTGTAGTGTGTTGCTGTCATGCATCTGTAGTGTGTTTCTGTCATGTTTCTGTAGTGTGTTTCTGTCATGCATCTTTTGGTTTTCGTGTTATTGCGTTGTGTTGATATCGTGCTGCAGTTGTGGGGTTGAGTGTGATGTGTGGCCGTTGTGGTGGCTGGGATTGTAACAACAAGAGAGGCAGACACACAGCCAACCTCAAGCGTAGCCGACTGATCATCATGTCCGCTGGTCAGCTGTGCAGGTGGCTGACTCCTGCCCACCTGTTACCATCCCCTTCACTGTACGACCTTGTTAATGGATGATTAATGTCTGCTTAGTCATATGCCGCCACACTAGAGGAGTTCGCTGAAAGAAATCAGGCCCTCCATTACAGCCACAGGTTCCGTGATGTGATTTTTTTTCTTGGACAAAATCTGAAATCAAGGAATAATGGTTTCCAAGAATGTTCATTATTTGCCCTCAGGAGTGTGTGGTTTTATGGTGAGAACAGTTGCGCCTAACCACTGTGGTCTGCCTGGCTGAATGTTATATTGATCTTGGATACGGTTAACTAACCTAACCTAACAGGATAAACTAACCTAACCTAAAATAGAACTAACCTAACCTACGATAAGTTTAAGCTAACGTAACTTCAGGCAAACTAACCAAACCTAACTTAGGTTAACCTAACCTAACCTACGATAAACCTAACCTAACCTGTTTCGGGTGAACTAACCTAACCTAACCTAACCTAACCTATTTCGGGTGAACTAACCTAACCTAACTTAACCTATCCTAACCTACGATAAACCTAACCTAACCTAACCTACAGTGGAGGTAAATTTCATTGGTGTTTTGTACAGTAATAACCATTTCATATTTTATTTCATTGTTGATTTAGGATCATATCTTATAAGAATTTCCTTTGAGTTCCAGAGAATAATGTTTAAGGCATTTCCAGCCATTTCTTGTAAATTCGATTTTTGACTTGGTCATTGTGGGCTACGCAATGTCTTCCACACCTTCCCACCTCTGCAATGTGAGCCTCCAAGAAGGGTGAGGTGAGCATACACACACACACACACACACACACACACACACACACACACACACACACACATACTGAACTGCAGAAGTGACTTAAATTGTCGTCCTCGGTGTGTGTGTGTGTGTGTGTGTGTGTGTGTTGCACCTCATTATGAAGGTCAGCAGAGGTAGCCTACTTATTTATGAAGGGGCATTTGTTGCTTTATTTCAATACTTGCTAAAGTTATCTAACATGATTTTCTTCCTTGATGTGATGTTAGTGAGTGACTTGTATTATGTCAAACTTAATGTTTCTTGGTTTCATAATGGTAATATCGTTGAAATGTATGACCTTTAAAGATCAGGTTATCATCATCTTACGTAAGTAAGAGTTGGTTCATATTTAGTGTGGCAGCAGCAGACCTCCGCTGCAGAGAAGTTGTTAGCAAGTGTTTATCATGATACGAAGATGTAGTTTGTATGTACTACTACACCTGGCTTAAATGATCATCACTAACAACAAAGGTTTAATGAGTGCAGTTTCCTTTAACGAAGTTTGTAGTAATTCATTTAGTAATTATCTAACCCACTGGTGGTCTGACAAAGACCCTTTGTGATCTGTGATCCTTTTGCCCTACCGCTCACAGATGAGCATGGCGGCCACACTACCGCTCACAGATGAGCATGGCGGCCACACTACCGCTCACAGATGAGCATGGCGGCCACACTACCGCTCACAGATGAGTATGGCGGCCACACTACCGCTCACAGATGAGCATGGCGGCCACACTACCGCTCACAGATGAGCATGGCGGCCACATTACACTACCGCTCACAGATGAGCATGGCGGCCACACTACCGCTCACAGATGAGCATGGCGGCCACGCTACCGCTCACAGATGAGCATGGCGGCCACATTACACTACCGCTCACAGATGAGCATGGCGGCCACACTACCGCTCACAGATGAGCATGGCGGCCACATTACACTACCGCTCACAGATGAGCATGGCGGCCACACTACCGCTCACAGATGAGCATGGCGGCCACATTACACTACCGCTCACAGATGAGCATGGCGGCCACACTACCGCTCACAGATGAGCATGGCGGCCACATTACACTACCGCTCACAGATGAGCATGGCGGCCACACTACCGCTCACAGATGAGCATGGCGGCCACACTACCGCTCACAGATGAGCATGGCGGCCACATTACACTACCGCTCACAGGATGAGCATGGCGGCCACATTACACTACCGCTCACAGATGAGCATGGCGGCCACATTACACTACCGCTCACAGATGAGCATGGCGGCCACACTACCGCTCACAGATGAGCATGGCGGACACATTACACTACCGCTCACAGATGAGCATGGCGGCCACACTACCGCTCACAGATGAGCATGGCGGCCACACTACCGCTCACAGATGAGCATGGCGGCCACATTACACTACCGCTCACAGATGAGCATGGCGGCAACACTACCGCTCACAGATGAGCATGGCGGCCACATTACACTACCGCTCACAGATGAGCATGGCGGCCACATTACACTACCGCTCACAGATGAGCATGGCGGCCACATTACCGCTCACAGGATGAGCATGGCGGCCACATTACACTACCGCTCACAGATGAGCATGGCGGCCACACTACCGCTCACAGATGAGCATGGCGGCCACATTACACTACCGCTCACAGATGAGCATGGCGGCCACACTACCGCTCACAGATGAGCATGGCGGCCACATTACCGCTCACAGATGAGCATGGCGGCCACACTACCGCTCACAGATGAGCATGGCGGCCACACTACCGCTCACAGATGAGCATGGCGGCCACAGTACACTACCGCTCACAGGATGAGCATGGCGGCCACATTACACTACCGCTCACAGATGAGCATGGCGGCCACACTACCGCTCACAGATGAGCATGGCGGCCACAGTACACTACCGCTCACAGGATGAGCATGGCGGCCACATTACACTACCGCTCACAGATGAGCATGGCGGCCACATTACACTACCGCTCACAGATGAGCATGGCGGCCACATTACACTACCGCTCACAGATGAGCATGGCGGCCGCATTACACTACCGCTCACAGATGAGCATGGCGGCCACATTACACTACCGCTCACAGATGAGCATGGCGGCCACATTACACTACCGCTCACAGATGAGCATGGCGGCCACATTACACTACCGCTCACAGATGAGCATGGCGGCCACACTACCGCTCGCAGGATGAGCATGGCGGCCACACTACCGCTCACAGATGAGCATGGCGGCCACACTACCGCTCACAGATGAGCATGGCGGCCACACTACCGCTCACAGATGAGCATGGCGGCCACACTACCGCTCACAGATGAGCATGGCGGCCACACTACCGCTCACAGATGAGCATGGCGGCCACATTACACTACCGCTCACAGATGAGCATGGTGGCCACACTACCGCTCACAGATGAGCATGGCGGCCACACTACACTACTTGCTGACAACGGCAGAAATCAAATCCCTAAATAACAGATTTCTTACCTTAGAGTCACCAGAAATCACCGGGTTAACACCGTGTTATGATCCATTTGTTACGAGGTTACACATCCATCATTTCACCCACGAAATATTCCTTCGTCTTGCATTTTACTTGTCATGTTTAGCTTCAACATGGAGGAGGATCTTACAAAAACTGTTGATGTTAATCATCATTATGTGTGTACCCGAGATAACATCACGACACCCTGATACCACGCAGGTGTAGTTCACCACACACTCCATGCAGGGTGTACTTCATCACACTCACCATGCAGGGTGTACTTCATCACACTCACCATACAGGGTGTAGTTCACCACACACTCCATACAAGGTGTACTTCACCACACATACCATGCAGGGTGTAGTTCACCACACACACCATACAGGGTGTACTTCACCACACATACCATGCAGGGTGTACTTCACCACACACACCATGCAGGGTGTAGTTCACCACACATACCATGCAGGGTGTACTTCACTACACACACCATACAGGGTGTACTTCACCACACATACCATGCAGGGTGTACTTCACCACACACACCATGCAGGGTGTACTTCACCACACATACCATGCAGGGTGTAGTTCACCACACACACCATACAGGGTGTACTTCACCACACATACCATGCAGGGTGTACTTCACCACACACACCATGCAGGGTGTACTTCACCACACTCACCATGCAGGGTGTAGTTCACCACACACACCATGCAGGGTGTACTTCACCACACACACCATGCAGGGTGTACTTCACCACACACATCATGCAGGGTGTAGTTCACCACACACACCATGCAGGGTGTAGTTCACCACACACATCATGCAGGGTGTAGTTCACCACACATACCATGCAGGGTGTACTTCACCACACACACCATGCAGGGTGTACTTCACCACACTCACCATGCAGGGTGTAGTTCACCACACACACCATGCAGGGTGTAGTTCACCACACACACCATACAGGGTGTACTTCACCACACACACCATGCAGGGTGTACTTCACCACACACACCGTGCAGGGTGTACTTCACCACACACACCGTGCAGGGTGTAGTTCACCACACACACCATGCAGGGTGTACTTCACCACACACACCATGCAGGGTGTAGTTCACCACACACACCATGCAGGGTGTACTTCACCACACACACCATGCAGGGTGTACTTCACCACACACACCGTGCAGGGTGTACTTCACCACACACACCGTGCAGGGTGTACTTCACCACACACACCATGCAGGGTGTAGTTCACCACACACACCATGCAGGGTGTACTTCACCACACACACCATGCAGGGTGTACTTCACCACACACACCATGCAGGGTGTACTTCACCACACACACCATGCAGGGTGTACTTCACCACACACACCATGCAGGGTGTACTTCACCACACACACCATGCAGGGTGTACTTCACCACACACACCATGCAGGGTGTACTTCACCACACACACCGTGCAGGGTGTACTTCACCACACACACCATGCAGGGTGTACTTCACCACACACACCATACAGGGTGTACTTCACCACACATACCATGCAGGGTGTAGTTCACCACACACACCATGCAGGGTGTAGTTCACCACACACACCATGCAGGGTGTACTTCACCACACACACCATGCAGGGTGTACTTCACCACACACACCATGCAGGGTGTACTTCACCACACACACCATGCAGGGTGTAGTTCACCACACACACCATGCAGGGTGTAGGTCACCACACACACCATGCAGGGTGTACTTCACCACACACACCATGCAGGGTGTACTTCACCACACACACCGTGCAGGGTGTACTTCACCACACACACCATGCAGGGTGTACTTCACCACACACACCATACAGGGTGTACTTCACCACACATACCATGCAGGGTGTAGTTCACCACACACACCATGCAGGGTGTAGTTCACCACATACACCATGCAGGGTGTACTTCACCACACACACCATGCAGGGTGTAGTTCACCACACACACCATGCAGGGTGTACTTCACCACACACACCGTGCAGGGTGTACTTCACCACACACACCATGCAGGGTGTAGTTCACCACACACACCATGCAGGGTGTACTTCACCACACATACCATGCAGGGTGTAGTTCACCACACACACCATGCAGGGTGTAGTTCACCACACACACCGTGCAGGGTGTACTTCACCACACACACCATGCAGGGTGTAGTTCACCACACACACCGTGCAGGGTGTACTTCACCACACACACCATGCAGGGTGTAGTTCACCATGCAGGGTGTAACCGACCACAGGTCTTACCCTGGTGGTGGTGGTGGTGGTGTGGCAGGAGGTCAGCGTAGTGGCCACATCCTCCACCTTATCGTCAACTTGACACCACGACCACCACGCTGCACCCCAGCTGGTGCCGCTCAGCCATGCTTAGCTGTACCACGTCTCAGGGCTCTAGGCATGACAACACCAGGTCTCAGGGCTCTAGGCATGACAACACCAGGTCTCATGGCTCTAGGCATGACAACACCAGGTCTCAGGGCTCTAGGCATGACAACACCACGTCTCATGGCTCTAGGCATGACAACACCAGGTCTCAGGGCTCTAGGCATGACAACACCAGGTCTCATGGCTCTAGGCATGACAACACCAGGTCTCAGGGCTCTAGGCATGACAACACCACGTCTCATGGCTCTAGGCATGACATCACCAGGTCTCAGGGCTCTAGGCATGACAACACCACGTCTCATGGCTCTAGGCATGACAACACCAGGTCTCAGGGCTCTAGGCATGACAACACCAGGTCTCATGGCTCTAGGCATGACAACACCAGGTCTCAGGGCTCTAGGCATGACATCACCAGGTCTCAGGGCTCTAGGCATGACATCACCAGGTCTCAGGGCTCTAGGCATGACAACACCAGGTCTCAGGGCTCTAGGCATGACATCACCAGGTCTCAGGGCTCTAGGCATGACATCACCAGGTCTCAGGGCTCTAGGCATGACAACACCAGGTCTCAGGGCTCTAGGCATGACATCACCAGGTCTCAGGGCTCTAGGCATGACATCACCAGGTCTCAGGGCTCTAGGCATGACATCACCAGGTCTCAGGGCTCTAGGCATGACATCACCAGGTCTCAGGGCTCTAGGCATGACATCATCAGGTCTCAGGGCTCTAGGCATGACAACACCAGGTCTCAGGGCTCTAGGCATGACAGCACCAGGTCTCAGGGCTCTAGGCATGACAACACCAGGTCTCAGGGCTCTAGGCATGACAACACCAGGTCTCAGGGCTCTAGGCATGACAACACCAGGTCTCAGGGCTCTAGGCATGACAACACCAGGTCTCAGGGCTCTAGGCATGACAGCACCAGGTCTCAGGGCTCTAGGCATGACAACACCAGGTCTCAGGGCTCTAGGCATGACAACACCAGGTCTCAGGGCTCTAGGCATGACAACACCAGGTCTCAGGGCTCTAGGCATGACAACACCACCAGATCTTAGCAGACAGACATCTGAACACACCGTATGACGTGCAGTAACTGAGCTCTGGATCTTAAATATTTATCATTTATGTAATTATGAAAATGGAAATAGCACTGTTGATGAACTACTCCAGTATAAACAGGTCTACATTAAGGAGACGCATCCATGTGTAGGTGTAGAGTGTAGTGTAGACACATGGTGTTGTCTCTACTGTTGAAATGAGTGTGTGTATGGTTGATCTCATGGTTCTTTACTTCACGTGGCAGGTAACGTTGTCTATTGACTTCATACAGAATTATTATTCATCATATAAACATAGCGATCCTAGGCTATACCTACCTGCCTCTGATGAAGTGGTATATATGCTGGAGGACGGTCACGAGAGGTGATAGTTATTGCTGCTTCCTGATCATCTGGTATTGATATATCCTGGTCATAATATGGTTTGTGGGTAACCCGGCTCACAAAACTGTGAGACGCATCATTGTGCATCATCAGTAGTAAACATTGTCAACTTATCATGACTTCAACCTTGACGTGTTTGTAACGTATATCTGAAGATATACAACTTCATGATACACAGATATATAGCTTCATGATACACATATATAGCTTCATGATACACAGATATATAGCTTCATGATACACATATATAGCTTCATGATACATAGATATATAGCTTCATGATACACATATATAGCTTCATGATACACAGATATATAGCTTCATCATACACATATATAGCTTCATGATACACATATATAGCTTCATGATACACATATATAGCTTCATGATACACAGATATATAGCTTCATGATACACATATATAGCTTCATGATACACATATATAGCTTCATGATACACATATATAGCTTCATGATACACATATATAGCTTCATGATACATAGATATATAGCTTCATGATACACATATATAGCTTCATGATACACAGATATATAGCTTCATGATACACATATATAGCTTCATGATACATAGATATATAGCTTCATGATACACATATATAGCTTCATGATACACAGATATATAGCTTCATCATACACATATATAGCTTCATGATACACATATATAGCTTCATGATACACATATATAGCTTCATGATACACAGATATATAGCTTCATGATACACATATATAGCTTCATGATACACAGATATATAGCTTCATGATACACATATATATAGCCTCATGATACACATATATATAGCTTCATGATACACATATATATAGCTTCGTGATACACATATGTATAGCTTCATGATACACATATATATAGCTTCATGATACACATATATATAGCGTCGTGATACACATATATATAGCTTCATGATACACGATATATAGCTTCATGATACACATATATATAGCTTCATGATACACATATATATAGCTTCATGATACACATATATATAGCTTCATGATACACATATATATAGCTTCATGATACACATATATATAGCTTCATGATACACATATATATAGCTTCATGATACACATATATATAGCTTCGTGATACACAGATATATAGCTTCATGATACAGAGATAGATAGACTATATAGGATAACCACCTCGTCAGCTTCCGTGGTGTTGTGGTCACGGTCACGCGGGCCAGGCAAAGGTTGGACTCCTTCCTGGCCCGGGTCTGTGGTGGGTTGTAATGCATCATCAACAGTAAAGACGTTAAGTGTTACTTAAATGATATTTATAGTCGTTCAACATTACGTTAGTAACACTGGTGACGATCATCGTTACGTCAGTAACACTGGTAACGTTCATCGTTACGTCAGTAACACTGGTAACGTTCATCGTTACGTCAGTAACACTGGTAACGGTCATCGTTTCGTCAGTAACACTGGTAACGTTCATCGTTACGTCAGTAACACTGGTGACGATCATCGTTACGTCAGTAACACTGGTAACGTTCATCGTTACGTCAGTAACACTGGTGACGATCATCGTTACGTCAGTAACACTGGTAACGTTCATCGTTACGTCAGTAACACTGGTAACGTTCATCGTTACGTCAGTAACACTGGTGACGATCATCGTTACGTCAGTAACACTGGTAACGTTCATCGTTACGTCAGTAACACTGGTAACGTTCATCGTTACGTCAGTAACACTGGTGACGGAGGCTCGTGCTCACAGCAGTGGTGGCGGAGGCTCGTCAGCCAGGCACAACAGGTCGCAGTCTAGTGTGACATGGCGGTCAGCTGACCAGCATGGTGTGGGGCGGCGTCAGAAATTAATTGAGTGCGAGAATAGTTATTTATGGCCGTTGATATGAGGAAAACTATATGTATGTTGTAAATGTGACGTGTGCGTGGCCACTTGTGGTGTCATTATTGTTATTTGCCGGGTACTTTCTCGACACTGTCCTGACCGACCCAGGTCTCCAGTGACGTAGGTTTGTCATAATGCCTCCCGTTGTGGCCTGGGAAGGATGGCAACAGTCAGTTCTGTCTCCCGTTGTGGCCTGGGAAGGATGGCAACAGTCAGTCCTGTCTCCCGTTGTGGCCTGGGAAGGATGGCAACAGTCAGTCCTGTCTCCCGTTGTGGCCTGGGAAGGATGGCAACAGTAAGTCCTGTCTCCCGTTGTGGCCTGGGAAGGATGGCAACAGTAAGTCCTGTCTCCCGTTGTGGCCTGGGAAGGATGGCAACAGTCACTCTAACAGGAACAGAAACATTGATGGGGTTGCAGGCGCCATCTTGGCCAAGTTGTAAACAGAGTAAGGTGAACCCGGAGCCCGGGTCAAGTGGAAGTCTTAAGCAGAGATCTATTTTAGCCGTGAGGTGTCCGCGCGCCTGCGCCCCAGCACACACCCACTCCTGTATTACCACGGATACGTACGTACGCACTCATTCGTACGCACGTGAAGAACTACAGGGTAATAAAGGAGTTTGTGCGACTTAAAGCTCAAGTTGCTGATGATGTTTGGTGTGTGTGTGTGTGTGTGTGTGTGTGTGTGTGTGTGTATGGTGAAGATGTGGCCACATAACTGGACAGACAACTTGTCATGTTGCTCATGATGTGGTCATGGAGGAGCCAGGGTGTACGAACACGGCGCAGGTCGTGAATGTCTTCGAGGAAGGACTGAGGTGTGGAAAATGTCGGGAAAGATGGTGTTCGAAAGCAAGTGGATGACGTCTTGCAACACTGAGACACGGTCTTAGGGAAAGAAGGTGGTGTGTAGCCCACCTGCTGTAGCCCACCTGCTGTAGCCCACCTGCAGGAGGAAAGATGAGGAAGCATGGTACAACCTGGGCATCACAACACACGTGACGTCTGCCATACAGAAGCAGATGATGAAGGACCTCAGGCTGGAGGGAGAGGGAGGGAGGCTACTTCACCAGACACAAATTGATGCCGACGTTAGGAGTGGCGCGGTGTGTGTCTGCTGGAGCAGCTCACTGGAAATGGGTCGACGTCAGGGTGGCGTGCGCCAGGGGCCTCCTGTGAGGGGCGTTACTCTTCTTGATGTGTGTGTGTGTGTGTGTGTGTGTGTGTGTGTGTGTGTGTGTGAAGGACCGGCCAGAAGGAGTGGACTCGTTATCTGTGTATATCTGTTGATGATGACGAGGGAAGGTGGATTGCATCAACTTACAGAGGGACCAACACAAAATCCAGACTTGATGTGATACATTGTTGATGAACTTCATCGGTAGTAAGTGCAGAGGAAGGATGATGTCATCAAGGCTGATGTAAGGTTATTATTTATCAATAAATAAGCTGCAGGAAACTTGGTGTTGTGGACCTGGGAGTCGTGACAGCCTCGCCTGCGGCCACTCCCACTTTACGAAAATTTCAGGATAAACAAACAACACCTTCATGGTGTAGTGTTCAGCGTTCCTGACCGTGACGTATTCACGGGCCGCCCAGGGTCGAATGCACAGGTTCGAATCCTGGTTACGGTAGTCGGTCCACAGTCACCCCAGCTGTAATGGGTATAATAGCCTGACCTTTGACGTGAATGTTAAGGACCAGGTCAAAGCCCAGACATGTAACAATAGTTTATGATGACCTGTGTACATTAATGACGTAGTAGTGTTGCTAAGTGTAGACACACACACACACAGCTGGTGAGGAGGTGTGGCAGAGTGTAGCGCTGTACTGGAGTATATATATGTAGTATGTTCTCAGTCTCTGGAGGAAGCGAATGAATGAATGTAAAGTTCAGGGTTGGAGTTGAAGGCCAACCACATACCTGGACGTGTGGTGTGTTGTCTGAGACACAGACACACACACACACACACACACACGCACACATGCACACACACAGTGATAACAAATTACTAGTAATTATGGAGGGATCTTGTTATGAGAGGGAGTTGGGAGTGGAAATCGTCCCTCAGGATGGGTCCCGCCCTGGGAGGATGGTTAAGGAGAACATCTTGTGTCAGATGTTATACCACCGCTCGTGTTCATGTGGAAGGAGATATTCAGCAAGCTGTTCACGTCCTACTTGTGGCCCAAACTAGAATATACTTCCCAAGTTTGGTTACCTGACCTCCAGCAGCCAGCACTACCCTCTCCACCCGCGCTACCCATGATGACGCACAGAGAAGGTGCAGCTAGAGGAGGGCGACACACATGATACCAGAGTTAACACAACAGAGGCACAGGGAAGAGTCAGGATGAGGGGGTCACTTGATTACAATCTTCAAGTATTTTAAACCATCTTCATAAAGTAAACAGTCAACAGTTCTTCCAAACACAATACAGATAGAACAATCAAAGACCATAACATGAATGTAACCGAGACGCTTGTTACATATATTTTCATGATATATAATTGACATGGAAAATGAAGTATGATGATGAAGATGAAGAAAATATAATAGTTGAAAAATGTACACAAAAGTAGAGGAAAGAATTGAAGAACGATACGTGTAGAATTCTCTTCACGTGCACAAGACGTACGTAGATAAACAAACATTGATTGATCAGTAGTGTATTGTCAGTTAAGGAACAGGTAATATGGCTTAAGGGATTCAGAGAGAAGGGTTGTAGAGGATAATGTAAGGATATGTGAAGAACTGAATGACAAGTTGAAGTGTTTTAACAGTGGGGGACACTGTAGCCCTAACACCAGTGGGATGGAGTGGGGAGGACACTGAAATGTAGAGGAAAGACATAACAGAATGGCCAGGGTTCCTGGCCCATGTAATGCTCACAGTCCTGATGTGTATACCTGTATGGTGAACATATGACACATGACACACCACCTCATGTTCAACACATGACACACCACCTCACATGTTCAACACATGACACACCACCTCACATGTTCAACACATGACACACCACCTCACATGTTCAACACATGACACACCACCTCACATGTTCAACACATGATACACCACCTCACATGTTCAACACATGATACACCACCTCACATGTTCAACACATGACACACCACCTCACATGTTCAACACATGACACACCACCTCACATGTTCAACACATGACACACCACCTCACATGTTCAACACATGATACACCACCTCACATGTTCAACACATGATACACCACCTCACATGTTCAACACATGATACACCACCTCACATGTTCAAGATGTCGTTGGAGAAGGTAAGGTGCTGAGAGCCAGGTCGAGGACCAACGTCAGAGTTATCAATAAGACAGAAGACGTGGAGGAGGCAGGCAGGCAGGCCCACCTGAGGACGAGTGACGAGATAATCTGGAGGGATGTTGGACGATGACGTCTCCTGACAACAGGGGAAGGAGGTCGTGTCTGACCAACCTCCTCCTCCTTGATGATGGAGTTGTGTTGTGGTGGGTTGTCTGTACTGTGGTGGGTTGTCTGTACTGTGGTGGGTTGTCTGTATTTGTGGTGGGTTGTCTGTATCTGTGGTGGGTTGTCTGTACTGTGGTGGGTTGTCTGTATCTGTGGTGGGTTGTCTGTATCTGTGGTGGGTTGTCTGTACTGTGGTGGGTTGTCTGTACTGTGGTGGGTTGTCTGTACTGTGGTGGGTTGTCTGTACTGTGGTGGGTTGTCTGTATCTGTGGTGGGTTGTCTGTATCTGTGGTGGGTTGTCTGTACTGTGGTGGGTTGTCTGTATCTGTGGTGGGTTGTCTGTATCTGTGGTGGGTTGTCTGTATCTGTGGTGGGTTGTCTGTATCTGTGGTGGGTTGTCTGTACTGTGGTGGGTTGTCTGTATCTGTGGTGGGTTGTCTGTACTGTGGTGGGTTGTCTGTATCTGTGGTGGGTTGTCTGTAATGTGGTGGGTTGTCTGTAATGTGGTGGGTTGTCTGTACTGTGGTGGGTTGTCTGTATCTGTGGTGGGTTGTCTGTATCTGTGGTGGGTTGTCTGTATCTGTGGTGGGTTGTCTGTACTGTGGTGAGTTGTCTAATGTGGTGGGTTGTCTGTACTGTGGTGGGTTGTCTGTACTGTGGTGGGTTGTCTGTACTGTGGTGGGTTGTCTGTATCTGTGGTGGGTTGTCTGTATCTGTGGTGGGTTGTCTGTACTGTGGTGGGTTGTCTGTATCTGTGGTGGGTTGTCTGTACTGTGGTGGGTTGTCTGTATCTGTGGTGGGTTGTCTGTACTGTGGTGGGTTGTCTGTACTGTGGTGGGTTGTCTGTACTGTGGTGGGTTGTCTGTATCTGTGGTGGGTTGTCTGTATCTGTGGTGGGTTGTCTGTACTGTGGTGGGTTGTCTGTATCTGTTGTGGGTTGTCTGTAATGTGGTGGGTTGTCTGTACTGTGGTGGGTTGTCTGTACTGTGGTGGGTTGTCTGTACTGTGGTGGGTTGTCTGTATCTGTGGTGGGTTGTCTGTATCTGTGGTTGGTTGTCTGTATCTGTGGTGGGTTGTCTGTACTGTGGTGGGTTGTCTGTATCTGTGGTGGGTTGTCTGTAATGTGGTGGGTTGTCTGTACTGTGGTGGGTTGTCTGTATCTGTGGTGGGTTGTCTGTATCTGTGGTGGGTTGTCTGTACTGTGGTGGGTTGTCTGTATCTGTGGTGGGCTGTCTGTATCTGTGGTGGGTTGTCTGTACTGTGGTGGGTTGTCTGTACTGTGGTGGGTTGTCTTTACTGTGGTGGGTTGTCTGTACTGTGGTGGGTTGTCTGTATCTGTGGTGGGTTGTCTGTATCTGTGGTGGGTTGTCTGTACTGTGGTGGGTTGTCTGTATCTGTGGTGGGTTGTCTGTATCTGTGGTGGGTTGTCTGTATCTGTGGTGGGTTGTCTGTATCTGTGGTGGGTTGTCTGTACTGTGGTGGGTTGTCTGTACTGTGGTGGGTTGTCTGTATCTGTGGTGGGTTGCCTGTAATGTGGTGGGTTGTCTGTACTGTGGTGGGTTGCCTGTAATGTGGTGGGTTGTCTGTACTGTGGTGGGTTGTCTGTACTGTGGTGGGTTGTCTGTACTGTGGTGGGTTGTCTGTACTGTGGTGGGTTGTCTTTACTGTGGTGGGTTGTCTGTACTGTGGTGGGTTGTCTGTATCTGTGGTGGGTTGTCTGTACTGTGGTGGGTTGTCTGTACTGTGGTGGGTTGTCTGTATCTGTGGTGGGTTGCCTGTAATGTGGTGGGTTGTCTGTACTGTGGTGGGTTGCCTGTAATGTGGTGGGTTGTCTGTACTGTGGTGGGTTGTCTGTACTGTGGTGGGTTGTCTGTACTGTGGTGGGTTGTCTGTACTGTGGTGGGTTGTCTGTATCTGTGGTGGGTTGCCTGTAATGTGGTGGGTTGTCTGTACTGTGGTGGGTTGTCTGTACTGTAGTGGGTTGTCTGTACTGTGGTGGGTTGTCTGTATGTGGACTGACACAAAGCCTGTGCCACATGAGGGGCTGGACTGGTGCAGGTGTCTTCATGAGTCCTCCTGACGGAGGAGCTCAGGCTTAACTCGACATTATTTTGCTCTTAACCTTATCATGATCAGGCTAGGTCTAGCCCGTCCTCTCTCTCTCTCTCTCTCTCTCTCTATATATATATATATATATATATATATATATATATATATATATATATATATATATATATATATATATATCTTTCATACTATTCGCCATTTCCCGCATTAGCGAGGTAGCGTTAAGAACAGAGGACTGGGCCTTTTTTTGGAATATCCTCACCTGGCCCCCTTCTCTGTTCCTTCTTTTGGAAAATTAAAAAAAAAAACGAGAGGGGAGGATTTCCAGCCCCCCGCTCCCTTCCCTTTTAGTCGCCTTCTACGACACGCAGGGAATACGTGGGAAGTATTCTTTCTTCCCTATCCCCAGGGATAATATATATATATATATATATATATATATATATATATATATATATATATATATATATATATATATTTTTTTTTTTTTTTTTTTTTTTTTTCAAAAGAAGGAACAGAGAAGGGGGCCAGGTGAGGATATTCCCCCAAAGGCCCAGTCCTCTGTTCTTAATGCTACCTCGCTAATGCGGGAAATGGCGAATAGTTTGAAAAAAAAAAAAAAAAAATATATATATATATATATATATATATATATATATATATATGTAAAGAGGCTTCGGGGGAAAGGAGGCAGGAGGCATGCAGGAGCCTGGTCTGGGTCGCCTGATCCTGTGTAATATTTTGAATAATAATAATGATAATTATAATGATAATAATGGTGACAATAATAATGATAATAATGATAATGATAATAATAATAATAATAATGATAATAATTATAATTATTATTATTAATTATTATTATTATTATTATTATTATTATTATTATTATTATAACGATGATAATAATAACGATGATAATAATAAATGATAATATAGGAATGATGATAATGTTATGTTTAACGTGAGTCGAGGGTGAGGCCCGGGTGTGTGTGTGTGTGTGTGTGTACTCCCCTGACCGTACCTAACCGCTCAGGGAACGACTTTCTCTTGAGCAGTTATGAGTGAGAGTAGTGAGTAGGAGAGTAGTGATGACCAACGAGTGAGAGTAATGAATGTAGTGAGAGAGAGAGAGAGAGAGAGAGAGAGAGAGAGAGAGAGAGAGAGAGAGAGAGAGAGAGAGAGAGAGGTCACCAGGGACTATGATGGTGTGTATGTGTGTGTTGTCCAGGTCACATTGTTCACCTTGCGCCCCAGTGCTGGCTTTCCTTGCCCTTGACGGAGGCATCACGCACCTCCCACTCACTCTACATGTGTGTGTGTGTGTGTGTGTGGGGGGGGGGTCCTCCCCACAGGTGTGGGTGGGACGTGTATGCCAGTGTTGGCTGGAAGCTTCTAGTGAGTCGTAAATGCGACCATTTGGTTGTGTTTGTCATTGCTGCAGGTGTGGTTGGTTCCCGTTGGGTTATGTATGTTTGGATCTGATGAGCAGCTAGGCCCGGCCACACACACATCACTCACACGTAAACGGCAGGAGGGAGGAAGGACCACGTTGTGGCCCACACATGAGTGATGTGTGGCCCAGCCAGAGGCCAGGCACGGCTCTGCTCTCACCATGATGATGGTCACTGGCAGTGTTATTGGTCTCTTGTGTAACAGGTCTGGTAACACTGCTGGCCTATTGTTTGCCACGTCTGGGAACGTCATTGGCCTATTGTTTGCCACATCCGGGGATACTACTAAGCTATTGTTTACCACATCTGGTGCCTGGTGTACACTGGAGCATTGTACCAGGTGCCTGGTGTACACTGCAGCTCTACCAGGTGCTAGGTGTACACTGCAACACTACCAGGTGCCAGGTGTACACTGCAGCACTACCAGGTGCCAGGTGTACACTGCAGCACTACCAGGTGCCAGGTGTACACTGCAGCACTACCAGGTGCCAGGTGTATACTGCAACACTGCCAAGTGCCTGGTGTACATTGGGACACTGTACCAGGTGCCAGGTGTACACTGGAGCATTGTACCAGGTGCCAGGTGTATTCTGCAACACTACCAAGTGCCAGGTGTACATTGGAACACTGTACCAGGTGCCAGGTGTACACTGGAGCATTGTACCAGGTGCCAGGTGTATACTGCAACACTACCAAGTGCCAGGTGTACATTGGAACACTGTACCAGGTGCCAGGTGTACACTGGAGCATTGTACCAGGTGCCAGGTGTATACTGCAACACTACCAAGCGCCAGGTGTACATTGGAACACTGTACCAGGTGCCAGGTGTACACTGGAGCATTGTACCATGTGCCAGGTGTACACTGGAGCATTGTACCAGGTGCCAGGTGTATACTGCAATACTACCAAGTGCCAGGTGTACATTGGAACACTGTACCAGGTGCCAGGTGTACACTGGAACATTGTACCAGGTGCCAGGTGTATACTGCAACACTTCCAAGTGCCAGGTGTACATTGAAACACTCTACCAGGTGCCAGGTGTACACTGGAGCATTGTACCAGGTGCCAGGTGTACACTGGAGCATTGTACCAGGTGCCAGGTGTACACTGGAGCATTGTACCAGGTGCCAGGTGTACACTGGAACATTGTATAAGGTGCTAGGTGTACACTGGAGCATTGTACCAGGTGCCAGGTGTACAGTGGAGCATTGTACCAGGTGCCAGGTGTACACTGGAACACTGTACCTGGTCTGCATCTGGTATCCAAGTAAATTAATTGGTCAGGTCTATGTAAAATACTACCTCTGAAATCCCAAGGTGCCATATGCACAAAAAGAGAGAACACCTTAAACATGCGGGGCCCAAGACACCTTGCCATCTACCATCATGAGAAACAGCCTGGGATGGTGCACGGTAGAGAAGTTCAAGATGCACTGGACAAGTACCTACAAAGTGTACCACACCAGCCAGGCTGTGGGGGCCTGAGGGATGCGGCCGGCTTCCAACACCTTGCTCCACCAACCACCCAACCCACCACCAGCCTGGGTGTAGGGGGTAGAAGACTCCCGAAGACTTCACCAGGTGTTCATCAGGTGATGTGAAGATGACAGAAGGTCATATGTTAAGATGCTTCTTTGATGCTGACGTATACTTGGCTGCCATTATGTGAGGCGAGCCCACGGGTTGGCAAGACAATGGCCGGAAACCCCTCGACCAGTCAGAGCCCAGGGAGGGAGGGACGGAGGCCGTGTATTTACCTTCATATGAAGTAAGAACTACTTCACTACCTAACCTGGCAACAGCTGCTCCAGTGGTACGTCTGCTGCTGTTCCAGTGGTACGTCTGCTGCTGTTCCAGTGGTACGTCTGCTGCTGCTGCAGTGGTACGTCTGCTGCTGTTCCAGTGGTACGTCTGCTGCTGTTCCAGTGGTACGTCTGCTGCTCCAGTGGTACGTCTGCTGCTGTTCCAGTGGTACGTCTGCTGCTGTTCCAGTGGTACGTCTGCTGCTGCTGCAGTGGTACGTCTGCTGCTGTTCCAGTGGTACGTCTGCTGCTGTTCCAGTAGTACGTCTGCTGCTGTTCCAGTGGTACGTCTGCTGCTGTTCCAGTGGTACGTCTGCTGCTGTTCCAGTGGTACGTCTGCTGCTGTTCCAGTAGTACGTCTGCTGCTGTTCCAGTGGTACGTCTGCTGCTGTTCCAGTGGTACGTCTGCTGCTGCTGCAGTGGTACGTCTGCTGCTGTTCCAGTGGTACGTCTGCTGCTGCTGCAGTGGTACGTCTGCTGCTGTTCCAGTGGTACGTCTGCTGCTGTTCCAGTGGTACGTCTGCTGCTGCTGCAGTGGTACGTCTGCTGCTGTTCCAGTGGTACGTCTGCTGCTGTTCCAGTGGTACGTCTGCTGCTCCAGTGGTACGTCTGCTGCTGCTGCAGTGGTACGTCTGCTGCTGCTGCAGTGGTACGTCTGCTGCTGCTGCAGTGGTACGTCTGCTGCTGCTGCAGTGGTACGTCTGCTGCTGCTGCAGTGGTACAGAGCAGTAGATGTTGTTGGTCAACGGGCGTCATCTGTCTTATGTATTTATAGGCTTCATACTGGCTTATTTTCTCAGGAGACTCTCCTCATCTTCTACAACATGTACTAGTGTACCAAGATGTCACCAGGATTGACCAGCCTTCGTGCATGTTGCACATATCCTGTGCGGGGGGGCGCCTGCAGTGTTATCACGTCCCCCCAGCCCTGCAGTGTTACCACGTCCCCCCAGCCCTGCAGTGTTACCACGTCCCCCCAGCCCTGCAGTGTTGCCATACGTCACTGGTGAGGCAACCGTCAGGTTGTGCACGGTGTGGGGGGGGGGGGGGGGGCTGACGGCCGACGTGGATGGTTCACCTGGTTATGTGATGTGTCATGTTGTCAGGGCGAGAGACCTGACCCAGACCTGTACCAGAGACCACAGGGTTCACCAGGCATCATGGGCTGGCCCAGACCTGTACCAGTGACCGGGGGTCATCGTCCAGGACGCCCACCTGTAGTGGTAGGTAACGAGGCTTTAACAATACTGCGTCACGTGGATTATGTTGTGAGTCTCGTGCTCAAGCACTTCAGGTGTGGACAATTTTTATTGTGGTAGATTTCGTCAGAAAAGTACTTGTGGTGAAGGTGTTGTGGTGGTGAGGTGGTGGTTGTCATGTTCATACCAAGTGTACCACACCAGTCAGATGGTTAGCTACGTGGGCCAACAGCTTGGTCGACCAGTGACCCAACCCAGCAGTCTTGGCCCACACTGTGGGGGTAGAAGACTTCCGGAGTGTGTGCCAGGTGTACATTCCGACTACCTGACGGAGGTGGAATGTATGATTATGGCCACCATCTTCCCCTCCCACCACCACCACCACCACCAACCACCCACCACCACCACCAACCACCCACCACCACCACCACCACCACCAACCACCACCACCACCACCAACCACCACCAACCACCACCACCACCACCACCACCACCACCACCACCACCACCACCACCACCAACCACCCACCAACCACCCACCACCACCACCACCAACCACCCACCCAGCCACCAACCACCAACCACCACCACCACCAACCACCCACCACCATCACCACCACCACCAACCACCACCACCACCACCAACCACCCACCACCATCACCACCACCACCAACCACCACCACCACCACCACCACCACCCCGTCACAACCAGCAAGTAAAAGGTGAACGACACTGAATCCCTAAATAATGAATTACAGGGAAAATGAATATTACTAACTTCGTCCCTTGCCACAAAGAGTCGTAATGTGCTCTTCCTTAAAGTCATCAGGGTGTGAGGGAAGGAGGGAGCAGTGAGGGAAGGAGGGAACAGTGAAGGAAGGAGGGAGCAGTGAGGGAAGGAGGGAGCAGTGAGGGAAGGAGGGAGCAGTGAGGGAAGGAGAGAGCAGTGAGGGAAGGAGGGAGCAGTAAGGGAAGGAGGGAGCAGTGAGGGAAGGAGGGAGCAGTGGTCGAGGACCTAACACGGTCGAGCTGTTGTTGTCTGGCTGCTGGATGTAGCCACATGATGGTCAGGTTGAGGTACGGAAGACGCCACCATCCTGGACGGTCGTCTTGTGTTGATCTGAGGCGCGTTACGTGACGGCAAGGTCTCCTCCTGCCACACGTCATGCCTTCTGAAATCAAGACGTCCCGGGACACACTTAATGGGGAGTCTCTGCCTGTCGAGACACAAGACCCTGTACAGGTTGCATACTGCAGGGTTGTCGTCCGCCGCTGTTCCAGTAAGGGCATGTCACGTTCACCGCTAGAACATGAGCTTAGTCTGGTGAAAATAGAAAACGTAAGTTGGATAACGGTGGAGTAATTATATAGCGAGGTGACTGTTGCAGGGCAGGAGTGGGGGGGGGGGGCAGTGTTACGGTGGCTGGCCCTGCAACACTGGTCAGCGGCGGACCAGGTGTTGCTAAAGTTCTATGTGATGGACGGTACAGTAACGTGGTCCATGATGTCTTGGTGGTCGGTGGAAGAGCAGGGGGTTGGGCAGCCTTCTGGTCCATGTTACGGGAAGATACGTATTTGTGACTGTCATTATAGTGAATGGCACGTTGATTGAGGTGGTTATCTGGACGAGGAAGAGGCCAGCAAGTGCTGCAAGACCCGGTTGGGTGGAAGGCTCTCGTGTGGTGAAGTGACTTCACCAGGAGTCAAGTCGTCATGTACAGTTGTGACATCATGAGGCCAGGTATGAGGAAGTGTGACGGTGTGGTGGTACTGGCGATGCCGTGGGACTGGGACGGGACCCCCTTCACCAGGTCTTCCCATACTTTTTGTCAGTGCCGTCCTTAAGTTCATGGGTCATACCTTTCATGACCCCAGCCATCAGCGGGCGAGGTCGAGGAGGGTTTACCTCCGTGTGCACGAAGGTGCCACAACCAGGTTTGGCCGCTGAAGTACTCACTGTTGTGATGATGTCCAGAGGTTACATGTGTTGGTGGGCAAGGTGTCTGGTCAGGTTGGCGTACTTCCTCATGTCGCGAGGGAGTGAACTCTGAACTGGTGGCAAACCTTCCTTGCCTAGTTAGCCTCTGTCTCCACAGCCGACCTCCCTCTCCCGTCATGGTGGAAGCATTCCTTGGTGCAGCCCTTCCCATAGAAAGACCATTATAACACCTCCAGCAGTCACTCATCACTCTCACTTCTGTCTCTGTCGTGTTTGAAATTCTTACTCTCATTTTCGTTGCCACTTTGGATCCCATTCTTCTCTTTCATGTCACCAATACGGCTCTGGCGGTGCTCTCTCTACTGGTGATCTCTCCTATGTGACTCACCTCTGGTCCTCTTCTCTCAAGGATTTTGATGAAACTTTTTTGGTGGTCCTGGACATGAAAGCATTTGACAGGGTGACACAAATATATTCATTTAAGACCGTCCCTGAGATTTTCCTGCTTCTCTCTTGTCTCTGATGCATAAATCCCTCACTCCAGTTGGTACATTATGGTGATCGTAAATGGGGTGACTTCCTCATCTTAGTCTATCAACATTGGTGTCCCTCAGGGTCCTGCACTGTTACCTACTTACCTCCCTCCAGTACTGTCCTTCCATCTCCTTCCTCTGACCCTCTTCACTCCTAGACTTCAACGCTAATAGGAAATAACTATTCGAATACTATGTACTCGAATACCCTTCCTCTCACGTTGGTAAGCAACGGGGTCTACACCGATCATTTCCCAACAGGCGCGCATAGCCAGCAGATAGCATTTTACCGAACTTAACTGTACAACGTTGAGGTATATGAATACGAACAAAGTGCATAGAAACGCGCACCTTCATAGAACATACAAACCTCCAACAGCCAGGATCGAACCCGGGACCCCTATGCAAGAGGCGGGAATGCTAACCGCTAGGCTATGGGCCTATTATCCATTAGCCATTAGCCAGGCCCATAGCCTAGCGGTTAGCATTCCCGCCTCTTGCATAGGGGTCCCGGGTTCGATCCTGGCTGTTGGAGGTTTGTATGTTCTATGAAGGTGCGCGTTTCTATGCACTATGTGCGTATATATATATATATATATATATATATATATATATATATATATATATATATATATATTATTTAAAAGCGCCTAATAATCATCAGGTTCCAGCACATTACATATTCCAAAGTAAACTCTACAATTTCCTCCTGTAGTGACTGACAGAAACGTGTTGGTCGTGACCACACTCCGTCCTGGTAACCCCCACACGCTCAACACTACAAAGTTTGCTCCCTAAATGTTGTTGTGTTGTGTGAGGGCCACTGTTACCTCTCGTCAACAGCTGTGCCTTATGTACAGGGGTTATAGTCGCTCTTGGATGTTGTATCATGCACTGTTTAAGAGAGATATTTTCACCCTTCCGCTGAGTCGACTCTCCTTCGATCCCTGAATCATCCCCTTGCCTTCACCATGCTGTTGCCTCCCTGTTCTACAGGTATTGTTGTTGTTATTGTTCTACAGGTATTGGGTCACGCTCGGCTGCAGCTTCCCTAAGACTGTGGGGATGCACCATACGAGGCTTGACCGTCATGGTGTCCTCTTTCCTCGAATCGTGGAACTAATGAAATCCCTTCCTTCTCTCGTCCTTCGCTTTTCCATCACACCATTCCACCATTAAGTTACAAGTTTACACACACATCACGAGCCCCGGGTGTATCCGTCATTCTCCTTTCGACCAACCTGGCCATCATCAGGGCATGTCTCTACCCGTGCCAGGGTAGCTAGTGTGAAGCAACACAGGAAGTACATGTGACTGGTGTTGCTACAGACTGGGCCAGCTGGTGTGACCACCTGGCTCTTTATCAGGATCTCCAGCGTTGCAACTATTAGGGTCATGACCCCAGTGTGGGAGTGGTGCCAGGTTCCTGCACTCAGTGTGGGAGTGGTGCCAGGTTCCTGCCCTCAGTGTGGGAGTGGTGCCAGGTTCCTGCCCTCAGTGTGGGAGTGGTGCCAGGTTCCTGCCCCCAGTGTGGGAGTGGTGCCAGGTTCCTGCCCTCAGTGTGGGAGTGGTGCCAGGTTCCTGCACTCAGTGTGGGAGTGGTGCCAGGTTCCTGCCCCCAGTGTGGGAGTGGTGCCAGGTTCCTGCACTCAGTGTGGGAGTGGTGCCAGGTTCCTGCACTCAGTGTGGGAGTGGTGCCAGGTTCCTGCCCTCAGTGTGGGAGTGGTGCCAGGTTCCTGCCCTCAGTGTGGGAGTGGTGCCAGGTTCCTGCCCCCAGTGTGGGAGTGGTGCCAGGTTCCTGCACTCAGTGTGGGAGTGGTGCCAGGTTCCTGCCCTCAGTGTGGGAGTGGTGCCAGGTTCCTGCACTCAGTGTGGGAGTGGTGCCAGGTTCCTGCCCCCAGTGTGGGAGTGGTGCCAGGTTCCTGCACTCAGTGTGGGAGTGGTGCCAGGTTCCTGCCCTCAGTGTGGGAGTGGTGCCAGGTTCCTGCCCTCAGTGTGGGAGTGGTGCCAGGTTCCTGCACTCAGTGTGGGAGTGGTGCCAGGTTCCTGCCCCCAGTGTGGGAGTGGTGCCAGGTTCCTGCCCTCAGTGTGGGAGTGGTGCCAGGTTCCTGCCCTCAGTGTGGGAGTGGTGCCAGGTTCCTGCCCCCAGTGTGGGAGTGGTGCCAGGTTCCTGCACTCAGTGTGGGAGTGGTGCCAGGTTCCTGCCCCCAGTGTGGGAGTGGTGCCAGGTTCCTGCCCCCAGTGTGGGAGTGGTGCCAGGTTCCTGCCCCCAGTGTGGGAGTGGTGCCAGGTTCCTGCCCCCAGTGTGGGAGTGGTGCCAGGTTCCTGCCCTCAGTGTGGGAGTGGTGCCAGGTTCCTGCCCCCAGTGTGGGAGTGAAGGTGGTGTTGCGGGAGGGGACTGTGTTGTGTCTTGGTGATGAGGGCACGTGAGCCGACAACCTTGTCCAGGGTCTCCTGTGTGTGTGTGTGTGTGTGTGGATCCTCTTCTTCACACACACACACACACACACACACACACACACACACACCGCCTCGTGTGCCTTCTGTTCCCATGAGGGTCGGGGACTTGGATGGCTGTGGGTCATGGTGTGGTCTGGTGCGCCACTTAACCCGGTACAAGCACGCGGGAGAAGTTGTGCTGGACATGACGGGACGACCTTTGTGCATGACGGCCTGACCTTTACAAAGGGTCAGTCCAGGTCATCTTGCCGAAAGGTCGCACCGTTGTGCTCAAGGATTGTACCGTGGTACCTTACCCGTGGTACATGTGTTGTCCTACGTACGTACGGTACGGGAACCAGCCGGCGGCCCGCCCCACCGTTACCGTGTTGTTACCATGTTGTCACGAGGAGGGAGCGGCTGTAGCCAGGTGTTGGGTGTAACATATAAACCCAGCAGAGCGTGACGCTGTGAGTGATGGTAACGGCCGGGTGAGGTGTGACGCGTGACGAAGGAGCGGGTGGCCCTCTGGCTGGTGTTGTGCTCTACCACCCAACCTGTGGGGGTTGTGGTGAAGACCCCAGGGTTGTACAGCAGCACGGGGCACCCCTCTTTGGTCACCCATACACCTCACGCCTCACAACTCACACCGCACACCTCACAACTCACACCGCAAACCTCACAACTCACACCGCACACCTCACAACTCACACCGCACACCTCACAACTCACACCGCACACCTCACAACTCACACCGCACACCTCACAACTCACACCGCACACCTCACAACTCACACCGCACACCTCACAACTCACACCGCACACCATGAGCAATCAAGAGAACAAATCACTTCTTTTCTCATGATAATTTTTCAGTCTTGTGTAAGATTTATTTTATGAATTATTGTGAAAATATATACAGTCACTAGATTTAAGCAACCATTCAGCGGAAGTGTGAGTGTTGTGTTGTGTTGTGTTGTGTTGTGTTGTGTTCTGTGTTGAGGTTTGTTGTGAACATTGTTGAACGTCGTCTGTTGAACATTGATTGGTAAATATTGTGTTTATGTTTACTTCAGTTTGTTTATATATGTTTACTTATACTTAAGTTTATGTTTTGTACTTTATATTATGTTGTAATAGACCTCCTGACTGGACCATAGTCATGGACCACTATCCACGTGGCTGGACCATAGTCATGGCGTGATCGTTGGGATGAGATATGAAGGTGACGGTGTGGTAGTTGATGACGTGTGTAATGGTGGAGTAATGATCGTGATTCTTCTCATCAGACAATAACAAGTTAATTGTTCATAATTCTTGGCTGATTACTGCTGACTGGCTACTGGCCCAGGCAACCCCATCACCATGACCATACCACCCTTCACCACGACCATACCACCCTTCACCACGACCATACCACCCTTCACCACGACCATACCACCCTTCACCTCGACCACACCACCCTTCACCACGACCATACCACCCTTCACCACGACCATACCACCCTTCACCTCGACCACACCACCCTTCACCACGACCACACCACCCTTCACCACGACCATACCACCCTTCACCACGACCATACCACCCTTCACTACGACCACACCACCCTTCACCACGACCACACCACCCTTCACCACGACCATACCACCCTTCACCACGACCATACCACCCTTCACCACGACCACACCACCCTTCACCACGACCATACCACCCTTCACCACGACCATACCACCCTTCACCACGACCATACCACCCTTCACCATGACCATAGCCACCCTTCACCACGACCACACCACCCTTCACCACGACCACACCACCCTTCACCACGACCACACCACCCTTCACCACGACCACACCACCCTTCACCACGACCATACCACCCTTCACCACGACCATACCACCCTTCACCACGACCACACCACCCTTCATCACGACCATACCACCCTTCACCACGACCATACCACCCTTCACCACGACCACACCACCCTTCACCACGACCATACCACCCTTCACCACGACCACACCACCCTTCACCACGACCATACCACCCTTCACCACGACCACACCACCCTTCACCACGACCATACCACCCTTCACCACGACCATACCACCCTTCACCACGACCACACCACCCTTCACCACGACCACACCACCCTTCACCACGACCACACCATCCTTCACTACGACCACACCACCCTTCACCTAGACCATTACGACCCCTGAGCACGACGATATGACCCCCCAGAGTACGGCGGTACGACCCTTGACCGCGACGGCATGACACCCAGAATAGAGCATAATAGTTTATGTGATCAGACTAACCCAGAGTCTTGGGGGGGGGGGGGGGGGGGTAGGGGGGGGCTGCACAGTTCCTGAGTAACATTAGTGACCAACCATCTTACATTGTGATGTTCATGTAAACCTACTCAACACTGCTCTCACAGATAACGATAGTTTGTTATGAACGATCACAGTAGTCGTTTGTATTAATGACATATACTTGAATTGATTTGGTTTACACTTGTCATAGTTTGTCAAGAATATACTTACTTGCCAACTAACATTTATCATTTTTACAGTGAAATAATACACGATATTCACCCCCCCCCCCCCACGACATTATCACCACATGTACTGCTACACTACGATCATCATCACTACACTACGATCACCATCACTACACTACGATCATCATCACTACACTACGATCACCATCACTACACTACGATCATCATCACTACACTACGATCACCATCACTACACTACGATCACCATCACTACACTACAATCACCATCACTACACTACGATCATCATCACTACACTACGATCATCATCACTACACTGCGATCATCAGCGCTACATTACGACATCACTACACTACGATCATCATCACTACACTACGATCATCATCACTACACTACGATCATCAGCGCTACATTACGACATCACTACACTACGATCATCATCACTACACTACGATCATCATCACTACACTACGATCATCAGCGCTATATTACGATCATCAGCGCTACATTACGACATCACCACTACACTACGATCATCATCACTACACTACGATCATCAGCGCTACATTACGATCATCGCTACGATCATCTCGAGGTTTTGCCACAAGTAGTGGTAATCAGGTGTCATAAGATCGTAGTTTGGTTACTGTTTGTATGTATTTATGCATGTATGTACGTACCATGTTGTACTATGGTACGGCGGCATGACACTGCAACACGACGCGACGGTACGATTCCCTTTTGATGAAGGAGTTAAGCTTGCTGTGGTTGACGGTGGTAGTGGCTGGTGGTGGTGTTGGTGGCCGTGGGGGGCGCCTGGTGTTGGTTTTAGAGGGACTGGTGGTGGTGGAGGGGGGGGGGGGCAATAGGGGAGGCGGCCTCCGCCGTGCTGTGAGGGCCAGAATCAGGATTACCACGACACAAACACAGCTCGACCCACACCTCTCCTGCCGTGGTAGTCTGTGGCCGAGTGGCTGGGAGCCCCGTGTTTCAACCCGTAGGAGACTCCCAGTGGCTGGGACCCCGTGTTTCAACCCGTAGGAGACTCCCAGTGGCTGGGACCCCGTGTTTCAACCCGTAGGAGACTTCCAGTGGCTGTGACCCCCGTCTTTCAATCCGTAGGAGACTCCCAGTGGTTGGGACCCTCGTGTTTCAACCCGTAGGAGACTCCAGAGGCTAGGGCCCCGTCTTTTAACTATTGTTTGTGGTTATCAATGCACGTCTCTCTGACCCTACGTAGATGTCGGCTGTGGATGTGGTCGGACAGACTGACGCTGACGGTACATACAAGAGTAGACCATATGGTGAAACAGGACAAAGAAAATGTTGACTTACATCTTAGGTAGGAAGAATGTGTACTAGGAGAATGTTGATCACAACCCCTACAGCTGGATCTGGAACCTTACCTTACCTTGCGTATATCTTACGATGGTTTGGGAGGTCTTCTACTCCCCACAGCTGGGTCTGGCACCTTAACTTGCCTTACGTATGTGACCGTACGTATGTCAAGTTATCAGTAAAATAGCCAATTTCCCTCCCTATACGATGGTTTAGGAGGTCTTCTACCCCCGCAGCTGAGTCTGGCACCAGTCCTTTGTATCACACAACCTTCAGAACGTGTTATCAGTCAATCATGCGGGTAGGATCTTTTGATGTCTGTCGGGTGTTTATTGTTTAATTGTCATGTTAGGAATTTTTATGGTGACGTCAGAGACAGCTGGGTCGACACACGTGCACCCTTACCTCACAGCGCTACGTTTTGCCTTCATGTTTGTGGTCGATGAGGAAGTGAAGTGTGGTCGGCAGTGGGGGAACACAGGTGGTGTGGAAGGGAAGGTGATGCTACTGTTGTGTTGTAGTGTCTGGCGCTTTCTGTGTATGGTGGGGGATGTGTGTTTGCCTCTTGTGTCAGAGTAGGAAAGTCTTTTGCAGTTACTGACAACATGACTGAAACATAAGAATGCATATCACTGTGGATATGATTCACCAAGATCTTGATCATAATTTATATCTATGTCAAGGCGGCGCTTTCTTTAATCACACATAGGAAATTGTGAGAGGCACGATGGCTAACCCATGTATACGGGCGGCAGTAATTCATCCATGTATACGGGTGGCAGTAATTCATCCATGTCCACAGTAGGATGGAAATTGCTAGCAGCTAGAATGATATATTTTAAGGAAAATATGTAATTTTTGTGCGGGAAGTTTCTGCCGGCAGTGTGGGAGGCATGAAGATGAAAAGTGGCAGATATGAGTGGTTATACTACTGAACAATGCCATTTCGCCGTTCTCCGACGCATCGTCGCTGTATGACGTCAATTGATATAATATTGAACATCATTAGATAAAAAGTGGAAATATGTTCAGGTCAGACTTACGTGCTGCACTGGACTCACCTGAGGTTTGTCTCAGCTCAGTCATCACCAGCAAGTGAGGGACAGAACCTGCTGGTTATAATAATGATGACGATAATGATATACAAGTTGTACTCTCTTAACTGCTGCCATAGGCTGAATATGAATGGGATGTAAGATCGAAAACATATACAAAGAGGATCTATTGGAGGAGGAGGGGGAATTATGCATTGCCTGCAGCAACACTGGGGAGACGGGCTACTAACACGATTATCACTGATGTTCACAGTGGCTGGGATGTAGCTGCTCTGATGGTCTGTACCAGCTGGGATGGCCTCGATGTGGTTGTGGTGGCAAATTGCACCCCAGGGACGAGGGATCTCTGGTGGCAGGATATGATGGTGAATAGCTAAAGTCTTTGGGGGTCATCACCCCCACAGCCCGGGCTAGTGGGTTGGGTCGTTAGTGGAGCAAGGTGTTGGAAGCCGGCCGCATCCCTCAGGCCCCCACAGCCTGGCTGGTGTGGTACACTTTGTAGGTACTTGTCCAGTGCATCTTGAACTTCTCTACCGTGCAGCATCCCAGGCTGTTTCTCATGATGGTAGATGGCAAGGTGTCTTGGGCCCCGCATGTTTAAGGTGTTCTCTTTTTTTGCATATCATCCTTAACAATGTTTGATTTTAGATTCTTGAAGATGATCATAACTTTGCTTATGGTAAATAGTTCATTTGTTTTATATTTGGGTACGTAATCCAGTCGTTGTTATTCAAGGTTTCGTAAACAGTTCACTTGCAGTGTAAACTGCCGAATGATTCATTCATTGTGGACCAGTTCCTTGTTAACCAAGATCTCAGTGTGGCGCAGTCCCCGACCCGTGTGTGTACCGTGTATTCTGCCACTCACGATCCTCCGTACCGTATCATGCACCACATGCCGTCGTGCACGCGGCTCTGGCGGAAAAAAATCATTGTGAGGAAGATGTTTGTCCATCGTCAGGAGGAGAGCAGATGGGCCAGGTGTGAGATGGTCAAGAGGAGGGTCAGAGGGTGTTTTGCAGGGTCAGAGTCAGGATCCGGGGCCCTCAGGGCTCGGGTTTCCCTGCCTTTGTTCTCCCTGGACCTGAGGTGCACACGTCTGCTGCTGCCCCTCACTCCCACTCCACTGCCCAGCCTCGTATTGGTGATGACCTTGACATACATACATACTACTGACCTTGTTGTATGCCAGTGACCAGGCTTGTGGCCTTGTTGTGGTGTACCAGTGTCTGTGGTCTGGTACACCTGTGACTAGGCTATATAGCCACTCCTGTACTTGCTATTGAGTGGTGTAACGACTGATAATCCCCTCATGGCCAGACACAGAGACCATACCATGAGAGTGTGGCGGGCACCAGGCAGGGGGCGTTGCCAGTCCTCCTCACAAAGTCCCAGTGACTCCCTCCCGTCACGTCCATCATGAGAATCTTGTCTCGTAAACCTTTCCTTTTTTTCTTTCTTTTACGTTGGAGGCTTTTGTCTCTTCCATTTCCCTTTCATAATTCTCTACATTTCAATTAAGAGCCGGCCTTGATGTGAACTTTCGTCCATGACTGGAACCTTCATTAAAAAAAGAAACTGCGGACCAAAGTCCACATCAAGGCCGGGGCGTAATTGAAATGTAGAGAGAAATATGAAATGGGAAAGAAGAGACAAGGGAGAGTATTTACTAATTTTGGAGGAAGGTAAACCCTGTCTTATAAAATGTGCGGCAGGTCATACTTACTGGGAAAGACATGAGAAGGTAGAGAGTTCCAAAGCTTCGACTTGGAGGGAAAGAAGCAGGTATCAAAACGGCCCACCCTTGAGTTGCTGATCGCCACACAATAATCATGTGACGCAGCAGCTTGCCGAGTATTGCGTGGTCTAGCTAGTGGTGGGGGGCACACAAGCAGCCAGCTCTTGGGAGCAAAAACCAAAGTAATACCTGTAGAAGAAGGAAAGTGAACCAACATTGTGCGTAGGGCAAGAGAGTCAAATTTTGGAGTTAATCTTGGAAACTTTATAAGTCGGACGGATATCAACTCAACTCTGTCAAGTAAGGATGCAGAGCTAGAACCACCCCAGATGTGAGAGCAGTACTCCATACAAGGACGGATCAATCCTATGTATAAACGGAGCAACTGTTCAGATTAATAGAAATACTGACATCTAAACAGGTCTCCTAGTTTCTTAAGAGGCAGACGTAGTTATTTTCGTAATGTGGGGTTACCAAGATAGAGTGGATGTTACAGTTATACAGTAGTTAAGAACACAGCCTAATGAACAGAAAACTGAGCTGTTCACTTACACAGCTGTGTACTGGTTCACTTACACAGCTGTGCACTGGTTCACTTATACAGCTGTGTATTGGTTCACTTACACAGCTGTGTACTGGTTCACTTACACAGCTGTGTACTGGTTCACTTACACAGCTGTGTACTGGTTCACTTACACAGCTGTGTACTGGTTCACTTACACAGCTGTGCACTGGTTCACTTATACAGCTGTGTATTGGTTCACTTACACAGCTGTGTACTGGTTCACTTACACAGCTGTGTACTGGTTCACTTACACAGCTGTGTACTGGTTCACTTACACAGCTGTGTACTGGTTCACTTACACAGCTGTGTACTGGTTCACTTACACAGCTGTGTACTGGTTCACTTACACAGCTGTGTACTGGTTCACTTACACAGCTGTGCACTGGTTCACTTATACAGCTGTGTATTGGTTCACTTACACAGCTGTGCACTGGTTCACTTATACAGCTGTGTATTGGTTCACTTACACAGCTGTGTACTGGTTCACTTACACAGCTGTGTACTGGTTCACTTACACAGCTGTGTACTGGTTCACTTACACAGCTGTGTACTGGTTCACTTACACAGCTGTGTACTGGTTCACTTACACAGCTGTGTACTGGTTCACTTACACAGCTGTGCACTGGTTCACTTATACAGCTGTGTATTGGTTCACTTACACAGCTGTGTACTGGTTCACTTACACAGCTGTGTACTGGTTCACTTACACAGCTGTGCACTGGTTCACTTATACAGCTGTGTATTGGTTCACTTACACAGCTGTGTACTGGTTCACTTACACAGCTGTGTACTGGTTCACTTACACAGCTGTGTACTGGTTCACTTACACAGCTGTGTACTGGTTCACTTACACAGCTGTGCACTGGTTCACTTATACAGCTGTGTATTGGTTCACTTACACAGCTGTGCACTGGTTCACTTATACAGCTGTGTATTGGTTCACTTACACAGCTGTGTACTGGTTCACTTACACAGCTGTGTACTGGTTCACTTACACAGCTGTGTACTGGTTCACTTACACAGCTGTGTACTGGTTCACTTACACAGCTGTGCACTGGTTCACTTATACAGCTGTGTATTGGTTCACTTACACAGCTGTGTACTGGTTCACTTACACAGCTGTGTACTGGTTCACTTACACAGCTGTGTACTGGTTCACTTACACAGCTGTGCACTGGTTCACTTATACAGCTGTGTATTGGTTCACTTACACAGCTGTGTACTGGTTCACTTACACAGCTGTGTACTGGTTCACTTACACAGCTGTGTACTGGTTCACTTACACAGCTGTGTACTGGTTCACTTACACAGCTGTGTACTGGTTCACTTACACAGCTGTGTACTGGTTCACTTACACAGCTGTGTACTGGTTCACTTACACAGCTGTGCACTGGTTCACTTATACAGCTGTGTATTGGTTCACTTACACAGCTGTGTACTGGTTCACTTACACAGCTGTGCACTGGTTCACTTATACAGCTGTGTATTGGTTCACTTACACAGCTGTGTACTGGTTCACTTACACAGCTGTGTACTGGTTCACTTACACAGCTGTGTACTGGTTCACTTACACAGCTGTGTACTGGTTCACTTACACAGCTGTGTACTGGTTCACTTACACAGCTGTGTACTGGTTCACTTACACAGCTGTGCACTGGTTCACTTATACAGCTGTGTATTGGTTCACTTACACAGCTGTGTACTGGTTCACTTACACAGCTGTGTACTGGTTCACTTACACAGCTGTGTACTGGTTCACTTACACAGCTGTGTACTGGTTCACTTACACAGCTGTGTACTGGTTCACTTACACAGCTGTGCACTGGTTCACTTATACAGCTGTGTATTGGTTCACTTACACAGCTGTGTACTGGTTCACTTACACAGCTGTGCACTGGTTCACTTATACAGCTGTGTATTGGTTCACTTACACAGCTGTGCACTGGTTCACTTATACAGCTGTGTATTGGTTCACTTACACAGCTGTGTACTGGTTCACTTACACAGCTGTGTACTGGTTCACTTACACAGCTGTGTACTGGTTCACTTACACAGCTGTGTACTGGTTCACTTACACAGCTGTGTACTGGTTCACTTACACAGCTGTGTACTGGTTCACTTACACAGCTGTGTACTGGTTCACTTACACAGCTGTGTACTGGTTCACTTACACAGCTGTGTACTGGTTCACTTACACAGCTGTGTACTGGTTCACTTACACAGCTGTGTACTGGTTCACTTACACAGCTGTGTACTGGTTCACTTACACAGCTGTGTACTGGTTCACTTACACAGCTGTGTACTGGTTCACTTACACAGCTGTGTACTGGTTCACTTACACAGCTGTGTACTGGTTCACTTACACAGCTGTGTACTGGTTCACTTACACAGCTGTGTACTGGTTCACTTACACAGCTGTGCACTGGTTCACTTATACAGCTGTGTATTGGTTCACTTACACAGCTGTGTACTGGTTCACTTACACAGCTGTGCACTGGTTCACTTATACAGCTGTGTATTGGTTCACTTACACAGCTGTGTACTGGTTCACTTACACAGCTGTGCACTGGTTCACTTATACAGCTGTGTATTGGTTCACTTACACAGCTGTGCACTGGTTCACTTATACAGCTGTGTATTGGTTCACTTACACAGCTGTGTACTGGTTCACTTACACAGCTGTGCACTGGTTCACTTATACAGCTGTGTATTGGTTCACTTACACAGCTGTGTACTGGTTCACTTACACAGCTGTGTACTGGTTCACTTACACAGCTGTGTACTGGTTCACTTACACAGCTGTGTACTGGTTCACTTACACAGCTGTGTACTGGTTCACTTACACAGCTGTGTACTGGTTCACTTACACAGCTGTGTACTGGTTCACTTACACAGCTGTGCACTGGTTCACTTATACAGCTGTGTATTGGTTCACTTACACAGCTGTGTACTGGTTCACTTACACAGCTGTGTACTGGTTCACTTACACAGCTGTGTACTGGTTCACTTACACAGCTGTGCACTGGTTCACTTATACAGCTGTGTATTGGTTCACTTACACAGCTGTGTACTGGTTCACTTACACAGCTGTGTACTGGTTCACTTACACAGCTGTGTACTGGTTCACTTACACAGCTGTGTACTGGTTCAGGGTGTTGACAGTGTTGGGTACGTGACTTGTCATCATGATGACGGTCATGTAAACACGTCGTCTACCTCAGTCATCTTCCTGTGAGTCAGGTTCCTCTGGTGGTGGTGGCTCCCTACTGGAGGATACACAGTACCTTCCCTGGTGTGTGCTGACAGAGGAAGGAGGGGTTGAGAGCACACACACACACACACACACACACACACACACACACACACACACACACACACATGGAGTGCAGGCTGTGTCTGGTTGTTGAAGTTAATAAGAATATGTTTGATGTGTGAGGGGTGTCGGAAAACAACGATGAGGGGGGGAGGGGGGACGGTGAGGCCGGAGAGAGAGAGAGTGTAGCGAAGGTCTTGAGCAAGTAGGAGAGGAAATACTCCAGGTGTACATCAGCTCTCCACACCCTCTACCTGGCGACACCTACCCTCGCTACACCCCCCCCCCCCCTTCAACGCCTACTCCAAGTTGTGTGTGTGTGTGTTTGTGTCTGGAAGGCTCCAGTCATGGTCACAGCGACACCGGGGAGCAGGACAATGGGAATCCTTTAAGACTAAGTCTGTGTAGATCTTAAATAACAAATGTTGACCATTACGGTAATGATGGTGTTGTGAATGATCATACAACTGAGGATCACCTGAGTTGTTGTTTTCATCAACATATTTGATTTGAATATTTTCATGATGGGGAGAACTGTGCATCCGGTACGACCATGTGTGTACCATGTTGGTGGTCGTTCCCGGTTTGATGTGAGGTACACTTGGGAGAGGTGAGGTACTGGTGTGGTACCTGTGTGAGGTACACTTGGGAGAGGTGAGGTACTGGTGTGGTACCTGTGTGAGGTACACTTGGGAGAGGTGAGGTACTGGTGTGGTACCTGTGTAGGTACACTTGGGAGAGGTGAGGTACTGGTGTGGTACCTGTGTAGGTACACTTGGGAGAGGTGAGGTACTGGTGCATACCTTGTGGTCCACCAACGACCCAACCCACCAGCCTGGGCCCAGCCTAGGATGTTGGGGTGAAAAGTTTTCTGAGGCACCGACTGCCCTCACTCTGCATCATGTAGCACACGCCGCACAACATCCCCGTCCTTTTCTCAGACCAAAACTCAGAAATGGCAAATGTTGTGGTGGAGAGTTTTATAGAAAATGTAGCCGTAGACACTGCCACAGCTATGGAGGTGAATACCCCCGAGGACAGCATCAGCTGTCTACCAGGTACCCACCCCAGAAGACTGCGCCATGTACGCACCTTTCCCTTCTGCCGTCCAGGGAGGGAGTATGTATAGCTTCAGAAATTTCAGCCGTTCCCTGTAATTCATTTTCTTTACCACATTAATATGGGCTGTGAAAGATCTCTGAATACTAATTCCGCAATTTCGGCCGCCTTGAAGGGTGATGTTAGGACGCAACAACATTCAGTTCATGAAAGAATGAGCAACTTAAGACACCCTCACTGGTTTTTCTTTGCTTATCTTGAAGGTCCGCAGGA
This sequence comes from Panulirus ornatus, assembly GCF_036320965.1. NCBI lineage: Eukaryota > Metazoa > Arthropoda > Malacostraca > Decapoda > Palinuridae > Panulirus > Panulirus ornatus. The sequence goes on from NC_092227.1 coordinate 89,820,529, forward strand.
TCCAGCCTGCCATCCTCCCTCCTGCATGAGGCAACCGTTGCTTTGTTATCGTTAAACATTACTTTATGGTTTTTCACATTATTCTGCTGGTTTATGATAGCGTCTGTGTCAGTCCCGTTTCTGTGTTGTTTCTGATTTCTTCTCCATTGTCAAGCATGTTGCTCTCGGTTACCCATTTAAGGACATCGTTTATGTCTGAAGCATTTCAGGATCATCTACAGATGTGATTATCATACATATTCTTGTATCATCTACAAAGGATGATGTTGAACTGTGGCTCGTGTTTGCGTCTTGTGTCAGGTATAAGAATGAGGAACAGTTCCTTGGGGGACAGCTTATTGCTGGTGTGGTACCTGTGTCAGGGTACACTGGGTGAGGTACTGGTGAGGTACCTGTGTCAGGGTACACTGGGTGAGGTACTGGTGTGGTACCTGTGTCAGGGTACACTGGGTGAGGTACTGGTGTGGTACCTGTGTCAGGGTACACTGGGTGAGGTACTGGTGTGGTACCTGTGTCAGGGTACACTGGGTGAGGTACTGGTGTGGTACCTGTGTCAGGGTACACTGGGTGAGGTACTGGTGAGGTACCTGTGTCAGGGTACACTGGGTGAGGTGGTAGTGTTGTGTGGGAGGGACCAGGACTGTGGCAGGTGTTGATAACCTGCATGCAGGCAGACAGTGTGGGACGCCTCATTGTAGGAGACTGTAGTGTATGCACTGAAGCTCATGTAATGAATCAATTTAGTAACAACTTATGTTATTATGAAGTTTTACTGAGGTGTGACACAGACCAGTTGTGACCTATGTAATGCTTTAACGCTACCGCTAACACGTGGTCGTGACACAGGTCATGTGTGACTCACGTGATGTAATGAAGGATTGTGTCAGCCTGTTGCAGTGCCGGTTCACAGTGCACGGTGCTGGTGCATGGTGCCGGTGCACGGTACCGTCCGACTGGTGCACGGTGCATGGTACTGGTGCACGGTGCTGGGGCATGGTGCTGGTGCACGGTGCCGATGCACGGTGCTGGTTCACGGTGCTGGTGCACGGTGCCGATGCACGGTGCTGGTGCACGGTGCTGGTGCACGGTGCCGGTGCATGGTGCACAGTGCACGGTACCATCCGACGTGACTGCTGCTGGAGGATAGGGAGGCCTTCTCTGCCACGCACAAGGATATGCCACAACATTGACCACCTCAAACATTTATCATAATCTTCTCTAGTGTATATTACGTGGTGTGGTGGTGTATAGCACGTGGTGTGGTGGTGTATAGCACGTGGTGTGGTGTGTGTAGTAAGTGTATACATGGTCAGGGTTGTATGATCGATCAGGAGACGTGAACAATGTTGAACAAGTGAAGCTCGTCGTTCGTCGGTAGTGGCTCGTGTGGGTAGGATGCTGCCCTCACCAGACGTGGCTGTGCCGCCCCAGCGACCAGCCCGAGGTGTCCGACCCGCCAGGCCCCCGCCCCCTGCCGCCCACCTCTACCGCCCGCCGCCCACTGACCACCGTCCACGCCAGCACCACCGCCCGCCGCTACCGCCACGTACGCCATGCCCCGGGCCTGCCCACACCACCCACTTCCCCCGGAGCTACCACGTGGGTACGGGCGGCGGTGTTGGCGTAGGCGGTGGTGGGCGGCGAGCCAAGTGGTGTGGGAAGGCGGCGTCATGGGCGTGGATACCGCTGAACGCTGCCGCCCGCGTGGAGTCTGCTCTGAGTACCTGCTGCCCGTCACCCCCCCTCCACCTCCTGCTGGCCTGCCTGCCCTGCCTGGCTCCCTCAGACACCCTCAGGTACGTCCACACCTCCTGCTGTACCTCCTGCTGTACTGTACCCACAGCTGTACCTCCTGCTGTACTGTGCCCACAGCTGTACCCACAGCTGTACCTCCTGCTGTACTGTACCCACAGCTGTACCTCCTGCTGTACTGTACCCACAGCTGTACCTCCTGCTGTACTGTACCCACAGCTGTACCTCCTGCTGTACCCACAGCTGTACCTCCTGCTGTACTGTACCGACAGTTGTACCTCCTGCTGTACTGTGCCCACAGCTGTACCTCCTGCTGTACCCACAGCTGTACCTCCTGCTGTACTGTACCCACAGCTGTACCTCCTGCTGTACTGTACCCACAGCTGTACCTCCTGCTGTACCCACAGCTGTACCTCCTGCTGTACCCACAGCTGTACCTCCTGCTGTACTGTACCCACAGCTGTACCTCCTGCTGTACCCACAGCTGTACCTCTTGCTGTACTGTACCCACAGCTGTACCTCCTGCTGTACTGTGCCCACAGCTGTAACTCCTGCTGTACCCACAGCTGTACCTCCTGCTGTACTGTACCCACAGCTGTACCTCCTGCTGTACCCACAGCTGTACCTCCTGCTGTACTGTGCCCACAGTTGTACCTTCTGCTGTACTGTGCCCACAGCTGTACCTCCTGCTATATGTTCCACTATACCCCCTGCTGTACGTAGGTATGTACTTACATGTCGTGTTGGTTATTAATATATTTATGAAGATATGTCAGCATGAGTGAATGATGAACATGATGTGATCATGAACAGTTGTATTGATGCAGGATACGACGCACCTCCTGCCTGCTATAATGAGTGAGTGTGTGAGTCCCTCGGTCACGGGGAGAGTGCGTCACGTCGGCCAGTCTCAGAGCCTGACATACAACGTTGGGTCAGTGTGGCACGTGACCACGTTGACCCCGGGGGGGGGGGGGGGGACATGCCTCGACCTGCTCCTGTTGTCAACATCTGGGTGTACGACGACGTGTCGTGGCCGCTCACGACGGACCGTGAGAACCATCCTGACCACAGTGTGTGTGTGTGTGTGTGTGTGTGTGTGTGTGTGTGTGTGTGTGTGTGTGTGCAGCGCAGGATAGCCATACACCCTCATCTTGGTGTTGAGTCTTGATCTCTGTGTTTACCTATGATAAACTTTATGATTCTTAGTGACGTGCAACACATCCTACCTTGCCATGTTGTCTGGTCATAATGAGGTGAGACTGTGTACGTGGTCGTACGTAAGGTGTTCTCCAGGTGAGGCAGTGTACGTGGTCGTGCGTAAGGTGTTCTCCAGGTGAGACTGTGTACGTGGTCGTACGTAAGGTGTTCTCCAGGTGAGGCAGTGTACGTGGTCGTGCGTAAGGTCCCTAGTCAAGTGTCCTGCACTACTCTCCTCCTGTTCGTCCAGGGTACGACCATCAGTCGTTCAGTCGTCTGCTGTCCTTCGTCCAGGGTCGTGCTCTAGTCGTACTTACGACGTGGACAGAACTACTTATATCTGGGTGTGTGGAGGTCAGTTGTAGAGTGTGTGGAGGTCAGGTGTAGAGTGTGTGGAGGTTAGGTGTAAAGTGTGTGAAGGTCAGGTGTAGTGTGTGGAGGTCAGGTGTAGTGTGTGGAGGTCAGATGTAGAGTGTGTGGAGGTCAGGTGTAATGTGTGGAGGTCAGGTGTAGTGTGTGGAGGTCAGATGTAGAGTGTGTGGAGGTCAGGTGTGGTGTGTGGAGGTCAGATGTAGAGTGTGTGGAGGTCAGGTGTAGTGTGTGGAGGTCAGATGTAGAGTGTGTGGAGGTCAGGTGTAGTGTGTGGAGGTCAGATGTAGGGTGTGTGGAGGTGAAGTGTGTGGAGGTCAGATGTAGAGTGTGTGGAGGCCAGGTGTAGAGTGTGTGGAGGTCAGGTGTAGTGTGTGGAGGTCAGATGTAGTGTGTTGAGGTCAAGTGTGAAGTGTGTGGAGGTCAGATGTAGAGTGTGTGGAGGTCAGGTGTAGTGTGTGGAGGTCAGGTGTAGTGTGTGGAGGTCAGATGTAGTGTGTGGAGGTCAGGTGTAGAGTGTGTGGAGGTCAGGTGTAGTGTGTGGAGGTCAGGTGTAGTGTGTGGAGGTCAGATGTAGTGTGTGGAGGTCAAGTGTGAAGTGTGTGGAGGTCAGATGTAGAGTGTGTGGAGGTCAGGTGTAGTGTGTGGAGGTCAGGTGTAGAGTGTGTGGAGGTCAGGTGTAGTGTGTGGAGGTCAGGTGTAGAGTGTGTGGAGGTCAGGTGTAGTGTGTGGTCAGATGTAGAGTGTGTGGAGGTCAGATGTAGTGTGTGGAGGTCAGGTGTAGAGTGTGTGGAGGTCAGGTGTAGTGTGTGGAGGTCAGATGTAGAGTGTGTGGAGGTCAAGTGTGAAGTGTGTGGAGGTCAGATGTAGAGTGTGTGGAGGTCAGGTGTAGTGTGCGGAGGTCAGGTGTAGAGTGTGTGGAGGTCAGGTGTAGTGTGTGGAGGTCAAGTGTGAAGTGTGTGAAGGTCAGGTGTAGTGTATGGAGGTCACTTGTAGCGAGTATGATACACATTATACCGTATGGTACACATCATGCAGTATATTGCACGTCATGCAGTATGGTGCACGTCATGCAGTATGGTGCACATCATGCAGTATAGTGCACGTCATGCAGTATGGTGCACATCATGCAGTATAGTGCACGTCATGCAGTATGGTGCACATCATGCAGTATGGTGCACATCATGCAGTATGGTGCACATCATGCAGTATGGTGCACGCCATGCAGTATGGTGCACATCATGCAGTATAGTGCACGCCATGCAGTATGGTGCACATCATGCCGTATGGTGCACGTCATGCAGTATGGTCCACGTCATGCAGTATGGTGCACGTCATGCAGTATGGTGCATGTCATGCAGTGTGGTGCACATCATGCAGTATGGTGCACATCATGCAGTATGGTGCACGTCATGCAGTATGGTCCACGTCATGCAGTATGGTGCACGCCATGCAGTATGGTGCACATCATGCAGTATGGTGCACGCCATGCAGTATGGTGCACATCATGCAGTATGGTGCACGTCATGCAGTATGGTGCACGTCATGCAGTATGGTGCACATCATGCAGTATGGTGCACGTCATGCAGTATGGTGCACATCATGCAGTATGGTGCACGTCATGCAGTATGGTGCACATCATGCAGTATGGTGCACGTCATGCAGTATGGTGCACATCATGCAGTATGGTGCACGTCATGCAGTATGGTGCACATCATGCAGTATGGTGCACGTCATGCAGTATGGTGCACATCATGCAGTATGGTGCACGTCATGCAGTATGGTGCACGTCATGCAGTATGGTGCACATCATGCAGTATGGTGCACGTCATGCAGTATGGTGCACATCATGCAGTATGGTGCACGTCATGCAGTATGGTGCACATCATGCAGTATGGTGCACGTCATGCAGTATGGTGCACGTCATGCAGTATGGTGCACATCATGCAGTATGGTGCACGTCATGCAGTATGGTGCACATCATGCAGTATGGTGCACATCATGCAGTATGGTGCACATCATGCAGTATGGTGCACGTCATGCAGTATGGTGCACATCATGCAGTATGGTGCACGTCATGCAGTATTGTGCACGTCATGCAGTATGGTGCACGTCATGCAGTATGGTGCACGTCATGCAGTATGGTGCACATCATGCAGTATAGTGCACGTCATGCAGTATAGTGCACGTCATGCAGTATAGTGCACGTCATGCAGTATGGTGCACGTCATGCAGTATGGTGCACGTCATGCAGTATGGTGCACGTCATGCAGTATGGTGCACGTCATGCAGTATAGTGCACGTCATGCAGTATGGTGCACGTCATGCAGTATGGTGCACGTCATGCAGTATGTGCACATCATGCAGTATGGTGCACGTCATGCAGTATGGTGCACGTCATGCAGTATAGTGCACGATCATGCAGTATGGTGCACGTCATGCAGTATGGTGCACGTCATGCAGTATGGTGCACCGTCATGCAGTATGGTGCACGTCATGCAGTATGGTGCACGTCATGCAGTACTGGTGCACGTTCATGCAGTATATGGTGCACGTCATGCAGTAATGTGCACGTCATGCAGTATGGTGCACGTCATGCAGTATGTGCACGTCATGCAGTATGGTGCACGTCATGCAGTATGGTGCACGACATGCAGTATGGTGCACGTATGCAGTTAGTGCACGTCATGCAGTATGGTGCACGATGCAGTAGTGCACATCATGCAGTATGGTGCACATCATGCAGTATAGTGCACGTCATGCAGTATGGTGCACGTCATGCAGTATGGTGCACGTCATGCAGTATAGTGCACGTCATGCAGTATGGTGCACGTCATGCATTATGGTGCACATGCAGTATGGTGCACGTCATGCAGTATGGTGCACATCATGCAGTATAGTGCACGTCATGCAGTATGGTGCACATCATGCAGTATGGTGCACATCATGCAGTATGGTGCACGTCATGCAGTATAGTGCACGTCATGCAGTATGGTGCACGTCATGCAGTATGGTGCACATCATGCAGTATAGTGCACGTCATGCAGTATGGTGCACATCATGCAGTATGATGCACATCATGCCGTATAGTGCACGTCATGCAGTATGGTGCACGTCATGCAGTATGGTGCACGTCATGCAGTATGGTGCACGTCATGCAGTATGGTGCACATCATGCAGTATGGTGCACGTCATGCAGTATGGTGCACGTCATGCAGTATGGTGCACGTCATGCAGTATGGTGCACGTCATGCAGTATGGTGCACGTCATGCAGCAGTAGTCATCACAGTTCAGTCAACACGTTGGTGACGGATAGGTGTGGTGAGTGGCCTTGTGACGTCACTGTGGTGGTGAATAACGGCCGAAAGTTAGGCCTCCGTGTCTTCATCATCCTCATTCATCAACTACATTCATAATCCTCAGTCATAACCCTCATTCATAATCCTCATTCATAACCCTCATTCATAACCCTCATTCATAACCCTCATTCATAACCCTCATTCATAACCCTCATTCATAATCCTCATTCATAACCCTCATTCATAACCCTCATTCATAACCCTCATTCATAACCCTCATTCATAATCCTCATTCATAACCCTCATTCATAACCCTCATTCATAACCCTCATTCATAATCCTCATTCATAACCCTCATTCATAATCCTCATTCATAATCCTCATTCATAACCCTCATTCATAACCCTCATTCATAACCCTCATTCATAACCCTCATTCATAATCCTCATTCATAACCCTCATTCATAATCCTCATTCATAATCCTCATTCATAATCCTCATTCATAACCCTCATTCATAACCCTCATTCATAACCCTCATACCTCACCGTCTCGCTCTACACAAGGCAAGAAGTAGAATGACCCAACAGGTTGTGGAGTGCGGTATTCGTACGTGTTGTGAGTGTTGTGTTGTAGATGGTTCATCACTGAGTGTAGGCTCTGTCACGTGTGGAAGACTGGTCAGGTGTGTCTCATAAGGACAGGTACTACAGCCAGGTCCTCCTGGTCTCAGGTTGTACAGGTCAGGTCAGGTCCTCCTGGTCTCAGGTTGTACAGGTCAGGTCAGGTCCTCCTGGTCCCAGGTTGTACAGGTCAGGTCAGGTGCAGCAGGGACGGGAAGGTGTGTGGGTGTTGGTGTGGTAACACCTCCGTAGTTATGTGGTATTTGCCTCCCAGCACCACTGCAGACGACCCTCCCCCCACCTGCTCACGTACAGTGGTCCTAACACACACACACACACACACACACACACACACACACACGTGTAGTCTTGTGTGTGTGTGTGTGTGTGTGTCTTATGAATCATCTACTAAGTATTATGATAATATGATCAGTGTGTGGCCGTGTTGCCTACCCAAGGTTGGGCCGCTGTGATGTGTTTCTCTCCTTACATCGCCAAGCTTAACAATTCCTCTCACCTCACCTCACCTCACCTCACCTCACCTCACCTCACCTCACCTCACCTCACCTCACCTCTTCGTGTCCTTGCTACTACAGAACTGACCTTTTTTCATCTTACACTTCCTCCCAAACTCTCATTATTTTTCTCTTGTTTATGTGTTTATCTGGTTATATGTTTAGGATCAAGTGGGCGGGATGCGCCTCAGGAGCAGCTGGTGACCAGAACCATATACAACATCATAGTCAGATGGTTGGTAGTGTCGTGCAGGCTTGTAGCGAGGTTACAGTCTTTGTGGGTTGTTGGCCAGGTTGTAGAGAGGACGTTCCTCCTGTTGACTGTCCTCGTAGTACAAGGCAGATTACAACATTCATATAATTTGATTTTGAAATTTTTGTATAATTTACAAAGTGGTTCTTTGTTGTATAGGTGAGGTGTACCTGGGTAGGGGTAGGTGGAGGCTGGTACAGTGGGTACCTGGGTAGGGGTAGGTGGAGGCTGGTACAGTGGGTACCTGGGTAGGGGTAGGTGGAGGCTGGTACAGTGGGTACCTGGGTAGGGGTAGGTGGAGGCTGGTACAGTGGGTACCTGGGTAGGGGTAGGTGGAGGCATGTACAGTGTGTACCTGGGTAGGGGTAGGTGGAGGCTGGTACAGTGGGTACCTGGGTAGGGGTAGGTGGAGGCATGTACAGTGGGTACCTGGGTAGGGGTAGGTGGAGGCTGGTACAGTGGGTACCTGGGTAGGGGTAGGTGGAGGCTGGTACAGTGGGTACCTGGGTAGGGGTAGGTGGAGGCTGGTACAGTGGGTACCTGGGTAGGGGTAGGTGGAGGCTGGTACAGTGGGTACCTGGGTAGGAGTAGGTGGAGGCTGGTACAGTGGGTACCTGGGTAGGGGTAGGTGGAGGCATGTACAGTGTGTACCTGGGTAGGGGTAGGTGGAGGCTGGTACAGTGGGTACCTGGGTAGGGGTAGGTGGAGGCTGGTACAGTGGGTACCTGGGTAGGAGTAGGTGGAGGCTGGTACAGTGGGTACCTGGGTAGGGGTAGGTGGAGGCATGTACAGTGTGTACCTGGGTAGGGGTAGGTGGAGGCTGGTACAGTGGGTACCTGGGTAGGGGTAGGTGGAGGCTGTTACAGTGGGTACCTGGGTAGGGGTAGGTGGAGGCAGGTACAGTGGGTACCTGGGTAGGGGTAGGTGGAGGCTGGTACAGTGGGTACCTGGGTAGGGGTAGGTGGAGGCTGGTACAGTGGGTACCTGGGTAGGAGTAGGTGGAGGCTGGTACAGTGGGTACCTGGGTAGGGGTAGGTGGAGGCATGTACAGTGTGTACCTGGGTAGGGGTAGGTGGAGGCTGGTACAGTGGGTACCTGGGTAGGGGTAGGTGGAGGCTGTTACAGTGGGTACCTGGGTAGGGGTAGGTGGAGGCAGGTACAGTGGGTACCTGGGTAGGGGTAGGTGGAGGCTGGTACAGTGGGTACCTGGGTAGGGGTAGGTGGAGGCTGGTATAGTGGGTACCTGGGTAGGGGTAGGTGGAGGCTGGTACAGTGGGTACCTGGGTAGGGGTAGGTGGAGGCTGGTACAGTGGGTACCTGGGTAGGGGTAGGTGGAGGCATGTACAGTGTGTACCTGGGTAGGGGTAGGTGGAGGCTGGTACAGTGGGTACCTGGGTAGGGGTAGGTGGAGGCTGGTACAGTGGGTACCTGGGTAGGGGTAGGTGGAGGCATGTACAGTGTGTACCTGGGTAGGGGTAGGTGGAGGCAGGTACAGTGGGTACCTGGGTAGGGGTAGGTGGAGGCTGGTACAGTGGGTACCTGGGTAGGGGTAGGTGGAGGCTGGTATAGTGGGTACCTGGGTAGGGGTAGGTGGAGGCTGGTACAGTGGGTACCTGGGTAGGGGTAGGTGGAGGCTGGTACAGTGGGTACCTGGGTAGGGGTAGGTGGAGGCATGTACAGTGTGTACCTGGGTAGGGGTAGGTGGAGGCTGGTACAGTGGGTACCTGGGTAGGGGTAGGTGGAGGCATGCACAGTGGTACTTGGGTAGGGGTAGGTGGAGGCTGGTACAGTACAGGGACATGGAGGACGACATGTGGGTCCCAGGGAGGCGTCATAAGGGATGAACAACTTCAACAGTTGTTGATGGTATAAGACAGGCAGGTAAGGCAGCATTCATACCACACACCACCTGGCTTCCTCTGGCTCCATCATCATTATGACCAGCTCACACAGCACGTGTGTAGTGTATGAGTTGATCATTATAGCTCACACAGAAACAAGTCATATACTCTGAGTATCAGTATGTGTAACAGAATATAGTGAGTAGATTATGTAGTGCCCAGTTGTTAACGTTGATGATAATACAAAATGTCAGATATATTTAACATATTACGAATGAAGCTACACACTGTACTGGTCATGATTACATGTGTACACACACAGCTCAGCGATGGACAAATTTTGGGTATAATGTCATGATACAATGGAATACACTTAGCAACACACCACTAGCTCTGTGCCAGGTTGTTTGTGATAGTGGTGGATATCAGAAACTCATACATCACTTTGGGAAATGTTAGCAGGTATACAGGTAATTCAAAGAGAATTACCTGCAAATTGTCACCGTGACTGGAGGCACAAATAACGTTAAGTCATGGACTTTCAAGTGAAGTAATTATAATGTTAGTTCTTGAACGTATCAACAACACTGTTTTCAACCTTTCTAATTGTCAGATTGTTCCATATGTTGACAATCCTGGTGAAGAAAACTTACTTCTTAATCGAGGTAAATAGTTTGTCCACGAGTTTGTGTCTATTACTACGACTAGAATCAGACGAATTTAATCTTAGGTAACTTGGCAGATCAAGATTATTAAAGTCTTTGACCATTCTGAATCCTTGTATAAGATCACCTCTTAACCCTTTCTTCTCTAAGCTAAATAGATTCCAGTCGTTTAATGTGTTCACGTAAGATTATCTGTTATCAGTCCGGGAATCATCTTGGTAGCTGGACGCTGTTCTCTCTCCATCATACCTGTGTTCAGGTAGGATGACCAAAACTGAACCCAAGCTTCAAGATGTGGACGAACCAGTGAATTATAAAGAGTAAGGATGATTTGCCTGGACTTAGATTCGAAGGCTCTGCCTGTGAATCCAAGAATTTTGTTCGCCCTTTTCACTGCTTCTGTGCACTGCTTACTTGGTCTTTGGTCACAATAGATTATTACGCCCAAATGGTTTTCCTCATTTACCTTTTGTAGCTCAATATAATTCATACTGTAGCTTGCAGATATTATGAAGGCTTAATACATAAGTTTTGAGTACTTTTCCTGTAGCAAGTGACTTACTGAGAAGAGCAGTGAATGGTCTAACTATCTCATGATTCGCCTCGTTCATATAACGTATCATGAGCTGTCGTTTGAGTTATTTCTGTTTCCTTTATTACTAGATGTTTGTCGTCGGCGTTTTTGTCAATTTGTTGAAGAAAGTTTTCCTCTGTGATTATCAGTAAAACTGGATTGTGGACACATGGTAGGAGGTGTCCTGGGGGACGTCTGCCCTCTGTTACAACTGTTATTTTCTCAGTAGCTACAGAAGCTTTCCCTCCAGGTCTGTCTGTCTGGCCACACAAGATTAATGTAGAACTGAACGCCAAACTTCCCACTGCACGTACAACACCACTGACCTGACCTGCTGGCATGTTCAACTGTTAAGATCAATTCTGTATTACCGAAAATAAGGCTTGATAAAAGTTGAACTATAGATATGTTTACCAAACGTTCACCTTATATACATTGACCAAGTTCCCTACGCGTCAGGGACCAGGAGTCGTGTGCAGTGCCTCAGTTGAGGAGGGTACTACCACCACCAGTCAGGTGTTCACAAGGTCAGGTCTCGAGGTGTGACCTCTGCTCTGCCCCGGTGAACATAACGCTGGACGTTATATTGCCGACTATCCTGAAGTGAGTCATGTCAGCAAGGCTAGAGTAAATTGGAACGATGTGGTATACCGGGGTCGACTTGCTGTCAATGGATTGAACCAGGGCATGTGAAGCGTCTGAGGTAAACCATGGAAAGTTGTGTGGGGCCTGGATGTGGAAAGGGAGCTGTGGTTTTGGTGCATTATTACATGACAGCTAGAGACTGAGTGTGAACGAATGTGGCCTTTGTTGTCTTTTCCTAGCGCTACCTCGCACACATGAGGGGGGAGGGGGTTGTTATTCCATGTGTGGCGAGGTGGCGATGGGAACAAATAAAGGCAGACAGTATGAATTATGTGTATGTATGTATATGTCTGTGTGTGTATATATATATGTGTACATTGAGATGTATATGTATGTATATTTGCGTGTGTGGACGTGTATGTATATACATGTGTATGTGGGTGGGTTGGGCCATTCTTTCGCCTGTTTCCTTGCGCTACCTCGCTAACGCGGGAGACAGCGACAAAGCAAAATAATAAATAAATAAATGAATAAATATATATATATATATATATATATATATATATATATATATATATATATATATATATATATATATATATATATATATATAGTTAAGAGAGAGAGAGAGAGAGAGAGAGAGAGAGAGAGAGAGAGAGAGAGAGAGAGAGAGAGAGATAAGTGATGAGGTTGTTGTATTCAGATGATGCAACATTGTATTATGTTGTACTGTAGTGCGGGGGTTACCATGGCCACCATGTTGAGGACACCTTTGGCCTGTACGGTGCATTGTGTGTGTCTGAGTTGGTTGTGGACCACCACACACAACAGGTGGTTGTGGACCACCACACACAACAGGTGGTTGTGGACCACCACACACAACAGGTGGTTGTGGACCACCACACACAACAGGTGGTTGTGGACCACCACACACAACAGGTGGTTGTGGACCACCACACACAACAGGTGGTTGTGGACCACCACACACAACAGGTGGTTGTGGACCACCACACACAACAGGTGGTTGTGGACCACCACACACAACAGGTGGTTGTGGGCCACCACACACAACAGGTGGTTGTGGACCACCACACACAACAGGTGGTTGTGGACCACCACACACCACAGGTGGTTGTGGACCACCACACACAACAGGTGGTTGTGGACCACCACACACAACAGGTGGTTGTGGACCACCTGAAACTACAGGGATGTACCTGAATGGTCTGGCACGGATGGTCGAGATTGGTCCAGGTGGTAGAGAGCAGGACGACGTTGCTGTGCCTGCTGGTGATGCCCATACTACCGTGTGGGTTGGTACTGTCTTCCCGCCCGCCACACTCGGTCTCGCTTTCCGTCAACACATGAAGGACGCTGCCCCCCCCCCCCCCCCCGCGCGCTAGTATCCTGCTCACCTACCATATCAACCCGCCTCTCTTGCCTTCTCCTGACTGGCCCACGGGAATAGTGTTAGTAGTGTCTGGGGGCAGACCAAGTGTGGCCTGGCTGGCCCCTCAGTGTCTGGGGGCAGACCAGGTGTGGCCTGGCTGGCCCCTCAGTGTCTGGGGGTAGACCAGGTGTGGCCTGGCTGGCCCCTCAATGTCTGGGAGCAGACCAGGTGTGGCCTGGCTGGTCCCTCAGTGTCTGGGGGCAGACCAGGTGTGGCCTGGCTGGTCCCTCAGTGTCTGGGGGCAGACCAGGTGTGGCCTGGCTGGTCCCTCAGTGTCTGGGGGTAGACCAGGTGTGGCCTGGCTGGTCCCTCAGTGTCTGGGGGCAGACCAGGTGTGGCCTGGCTGGCCCCTCAGTGTCTGGGGGTAGACCAGGTGTGGCCTGGCTGGCCCCTCAATGTCTGGGAGCAGACCAGGTGTGGCCTGGCTGGCCCCTCAGTGTCTGGGGGTAGACCAGGTGTGGCCTGGCTGGCCCCTCAATGTCTGGGAGCAGACCAGGTGTGGCCTGGCTGGCCCCTTAGTGTCTGGGGGTAGACCAGGTGTGGCCTGGCTGGCCCCTCAATGTCTGGGAGCAGACCAGGTGTGGCCTGGCTGGCCCCTCAGTGTCTGGGAGCAGACCAGGTGTGGCCTGGCTGGTCCCTCAGTGTCTGGGAGCAGACCAGGTGTGGCCTGGCTGGCCCCTCAGTGTCTGGGGGCAGACCAGGTGTGGCCTGGCTGGTCCCTCAATGTCTGGGGGTAGACCAGGTGTGGCCTGGCTGGCCCCTCAATGTCTGGGAGCAGACCAGGTGTGGCCTGGCTGGCCCCTCAGTGTCTGGGAGCAGACCAGGTGTGGCCTGGCTGGCCCCTCAGTGTCTGGGAGCAGACCAGGTGTGGCCTGGCTGGCCCCTCAATGTCTGGGAGCAGACCAGGTGTGGCCTGGCTGGCCCCTCAATGTCTGGGAGCAGACCAGGTGTGGCCTGGCTGGTCCTTCAGTGTCTGGGAGCAGACCAGGTGTGGCCTGGCTGGTCCCTCAGTGTCTGGGAGCAGACCAGGTGTGGCCTGGCTGGCCCCTCAATGTCTGGGGGCAGACCAGGTGTGGCCATCATGCAAGTGTCACACTGGTGTTGGTGACGGTTTTGGCGGTGTGGTGTTGGCAGTGTAGTGTTGGCGGTGTGGTGTTGGCAGTGTAGTGTTGGCGGTGTGGTGTTGGTGGTGTTGGCAGTGTAGTG